>NW_010179455.1:25073-101429 GCF_000695765.1 Mesitornis unicolor
TATTTCACCAAGGAAAGAGGTGTGAAAGGTATGTTGCCAATGAAAAAAATGTAGGTGCCGTGAATGTATTGCAATAATTTCAATATTTGATATTAATCAGATGAGATAAAGAAATTACTGACATACTTTTCCAGCTGCTCACTCTGACACTATACTGATAGGTAAGCTGCTCAAGAGTTACATATGGCAGACTTGATAGAGCTAACAATAAATTATAATGAAGTTTGAACAAGGATATGTGTAAAATGACCGTGTCCACGTGACATTTCTTACTGTGGGAGGAAAGGCTCAAGTCAGCAGGAGGCTAGGGAGCTAGCAGTGAAATGAAAATGAGCTTTTCAACTGGAGAGACATGGGAGAACTGGGGTTCTAACTCCCAGTGAAAGCCAGCGGGCACAGCACATAACCCACCTGGCCCTGTACAAAGCCATACAGTAAGAGAGATGTAAGCCCTTTCCCAGCACCATGCCTAGACTGGAATGATGTGGAGAAAACATTTATTCTAGCTTTGGGCAGCTTTATCTCCAGGAATTCAAGCTTCTACTGTGGAGTAGGATAGCTAGCTTTCCTATTAAAAATGGCAGGACGGGGCTGGAAGACGAAGCTGAAGAGATTTTCTTTAATAAAAATTCACTGGGTCTTACACTTTGGTGGTATATTAAGACCTAAAGCATGTAAACCAAAACCTTAGTCTCTACTGTAGAAACCAAAATACAGCCCTTCTGTTCCAGCTCAGGCAAATGAATGATGCAGCAGTCTGTCACTGTTAATAAATACTGTTTTCCGAGTGCCTGAATACAGCCTCTGGGGCAACTAATTCTCTTTACCTCAGTTTGAAAACCTCAGCTTCAGCTTCCCACTGGTATTTTAGTTGGGGTCAGTAGTGCACTTTTGAAGAGACTCTCCTGAGCATTCCCCTTTACTTCACCTTGCATTTCACTGCAGAGCACACAGGCTGCTTTCATTTGGGATGAAACTAAACTGGTGTGCCCTGAGTGTACTCCATCTGATCACAGGTGTTCATTCAGCAGAACGTGTATCGCTAAGAAGGTGTTGGTGAGGACGTTGGGTCTCCTGCATTCTCTGCTTACCTCTGTGGGGTGATTTCCCCACTAATTTAGACATTGCACACCGTACATACACTGCTAGTGCCAACCTGTACATTGCAATCAGTAAGCTGGGGAAACAAACTTTGAGATAGGAATTGCTTTAGCTGAAGTGAGCATTTGAACAAATGGGTGTTAGCAGAATTCCCAGTTTTACTCCTCTGTTCAACTTTACAGTTATTTAACAGGGACAAGGAATATAAAAGACACTATGGTACATAGCACCAGTCCCTGCATACTACATATGTAATTCTTGTCATGCTTTCTATAGTACCATGAGAGAGGTTACAGTTTCAGGTGGGATGCAGGTTGGAGGTGAATTAGTTTCATATACATTCAGATATTTCCATAGATACTCCCATGCAGAAAAGACAAAAACACAGGCAGCTTTGCAAAAAAAACTTTCCAGTGTTAAACATTCTTTCCTAATATTAAGTATATTATTTGGAACAGTATTTTAGTGTTCTTTAAAAGAAGGTTGGAAGAATGAATGATAAATAGAAATATTTATATCTTAAACAATGAAATATTGCAGCACTGTATCAAGTTCTTTCCCTTTTTTGTTATTACTTGATTTTCCATTTCAGTGAAAAACTGCTTGATACTTGGAAGCAGCAAAGAGGCATACATCTGTTAAATATTGATGATTCATATTCAAGCTGTGGTACCTAATTACAATGCATTTTTCATGGTACCATCACAGATTACCATGGCTGATTCTTGGTCATTCATGACCTACCTAATTAGCAGGAACTTAACTATTATATTTTTTGACTCTTCATGTATTGTACAGGGCATGCCTTTCAGCACTTATGATCAAACGTACTCCCTCCCCATAGTATAGCAGTAAAGCCAAGTTATATTGATCAAATCACAAGCAGGCAGCCTTTTGCAATGCTCCACAAATATAAAAATGAAAGCAATATTCACAAACTGAATATGTTAGAGTGCATGAAAAACTGACTCACTCCTCTGAAAGCAAAACACAATGTATCTGAGGAACTTCACCATAAAAAGCTTCACTCCTGAATAATTTTAACAGTATTTTTAGATATTCATGTAGGTGTGGAGGGAAAGCCCTCATTGCTTTAAAGTCTGCCTTTTGTTTAAGCCATCATTTTAAGAGATTATATTATGCAATAAGAACTGAGAAAGGAAAAGAGTCTAAAACAAAGTGATACAACCGATATAGTACTGGAGTTTCACAGTCTGTATTTCTGCCTCAGAAATATTTAAGTGTGTAGTTTAGTAGATCATTAAGGTTTATGTTCATATTAGATGAAAATATCAATATAATTCTTTCCAAACATATTTACACCAAATTATCCTATTTTTTTCCAGTAAGTCTCAATCCATATGCTGTTACTACTCTGTCTTAAATATCAAGTGCTGGAATACAGGAAACTTGAATAGATGTTCTTTTTACCTGCTTTAGATTACCTGCAGTATTTTGTGTTAAGCAGTGGACACTGTATCACGGAAAAATTCAATTTTTTTCCAGGAAAGGGTCTGGGCTGGTACCTGAGAGCTAGGATACTATCCACAAAAGAGGAATAATGCAGCAAAGGAAAGCCAACATTTATTCCACAAACCTCAAAGACAGACATAGTTTCTAAGGAAGAAAAGACTGTTTACTTCCAGTGCTGCTTGCACTCCTTAGCCCTCTGCTCTGCCAAAAAACATGCACTTACTGGGTCACATCAATAGGACTTTCCAAACTCATGTCTTGTTTCTGAGGGCAGCCATTACCAGATGGGAGGGAGTGTAAGGACAGACAAGGCACACAATCATGCTTCCCTCTCATATGCCCTCCATACTTCCTGAAGTTTGGAGGCCACCAAACTAGGCAGTTAAATCCACATCATCATGTTTCATAGGTTGTCAGCCACCTTCTTCACATACATCTCTTGAACTGCTTTTTAGCCTAGTTATATTTTGTGCACCGATGAACTCAGACTTCAGTTTAAGGATGAATGCTTGATGTGGTTAATTTTTAACAGCTTTCACTGGGTATCCCCTAGCTCTATACTTGTGAGAAGCAGTTATGGGAGAAAGGAGAAGAGGGAGGACAGGACTGAAGGAGATCAAATCACTGTCTCAAGGGGCTTCAAATCACAGAGGCCTTCGGACCATACTGGAAAATTTGTCCACTCTTTCAAAACGTTGAAAGGCAAACGTTGGCTTCCCAGGGAAGCAAAGAAGCCCAGAAACCCAGGCTTTGTGGGGCTACAAATTTGCTTAATAGAAAAGATAAGACCCAGCAACAGCCTTCAGTCCTAGCATCCTTGGTGTGCGAGAAGAGCTTGACCGTTTCCATTTGAGAGACAGCTCCTACCAGCAGCCACGAAAATTGGAGGCGAACATGGACGAGATAGCAAAGCATGGAACAGCACAGCCCAAGTCTTTGTTAGGCTACAGAAGCACTTCCCAGGAAACGAGAAATCCAGCAACAGCTTTCAGTCCTAGCCCCATTCTGGTGTGAGTTGGAGTCGAACCTTTGCCATATTGAAACCAGGCTCTGGGCAGCTACAAGGAAAGCCTGGTGGCTAATTTTGGCTTTCCAAAGAAATAAAGAAGAGCAGTAGCCCAGGCTTTGTGGGGCTACAGAAGCGCTTAATAGAAAAGATAAGACCCAGCAACAGCCTTCAGTCCTAGCATCTTTGGTGTGGGAGATGAGCTTGACCGTTTCCATTTGAGAGAAAAATGTGTATACTCTGTGTATACTTACCTGGATATCAAAATAAAAAAAATACTCCACTGGGAGCTTGGGGCTAATGACAAAACATGGCAAACACGCTGTAAGTCTCCAAATTTATCTCAGTAGAGACCGCATAACCTGGCATCACTGGCTGAGTGGATGGTTTAATGTCTTCTCGTGTACCAAGCCAGAAATCTTCACAGTGAAACCTCTGTACACCCCAGATACCAGCAACCCATATGAAGGTGGTCTCTTGGGAGAGCAGAACCTTAACAATAAGAAAAATAAAACTTTCGAGTTTTGTTCTTCTTCTGTAAATCTGGCTGGGAAAGTTCAGTGCCTGTCTTTTAGACCCATTTCTCTGAATAACAGCAGCAGAGTAGGGATGACAGAAATGACAGAGTGGCATGCAGGTAGGTCAGTTGCACCAATTCACATCTTAAAGAAATAGCAAATGCCTTTTCTTTCATCAGTTTATGCACTGAAAGGCCACATCGGTGGCTGGCACATTTCTACTGAAGTGTAGAGTGCCACCGCCAAAAAAAATATTTTATCTTTAAGGGTACGACTGATCTCATGCTCAGAATTAAAGATTGCAATGTTTTAGGTAATGACATTAACATACATATTTAGAGCTATGTTCTGAACACAATAGAGTAATTCTTTATCTATGAAGTTTTAAGGTCAGATCTTTTTTTGCCAGGAATACCAGGAGTTGCAGGAAGACCCAAGTATTTTAATGTTATCAGCTCATAACCTCCATTCACCTATCAGGTACTGCATCATATTTAGCCACTGCCGTCACTGTCACAACGGCATTTGTCATTGGCTTGCCTTTTTTGCATATTCCTCAATACCCTGCAGCTGCTTCTCCGAAAGAGTGAGTCATCCAAAACTGTTAAATCTGGAACCCAGTCTCTGTTTAGCTCCCAGCAAAATCAACGCATAGGACAAATCATCAGCACTTGTGTGGAGGAGTTCAAGGGACTTGCAGTTAGACCCTAAAGTGCTGCAGGGAGGCAAAGGGCAAAACAGGTGCACACTTTGCACAGCATGGGAGCTCAGTAACTCCCATGTAATCTCCTGGGGGCTAACCCAGAGGGTCAGTCAGCACCATGTCATGAACTGCAATTCAGCTGTGGGACCCATTCCTTAAACTAGGCTTGAGGGGCAAGAAGCACCCACTAGCAAACCTGATGTGATCAACACTCAAGCTATGCAGATGTGCCCATTCTGCTGTACCCAGCCATGTATTATTACAGTTCTATTACACCCCAATCGAAACCAAATTTAAGACCATATCTCATCAAACCAGGACAAAACACTAAGCAGGTATGAATATTATATACTTAAATTACTATATACGAGCATATAGATATATATAAAATTACATAATTGTGCATATGCAGCTTCTCTGCTTCACTTTAAGGAAGGTGCTTTCAGATCAATAAGCATATTATGAGTCACTTAAATTCATTTCTAGCTGATCAATCTTCATACCACTGAGAAATATAAAATTGACTTTAGCTGGACATAAATTGTTCCCATTTGGGATTCTCTTAAACTCCATCGTAAAATATGTTGATATTTGGCTGCAGGAGTTCTTTCAAACAGCAATATCAAATAAATAGTAGCAACACATTTAGTTATATACATATGAGAATGAAATAGCAAATTTCTATGCTAACATTTCCTCAATTGATTGCTGTAAATGATGCATTTTTAATGTTGCCAATAATTATCTTCTATTGATTGGTGTTCAGTGACTTCTCCTATGATAGTGTTCTCAGAGGCTATTTGAATTTTGCCTGACGAGGTCCCAGGAAGTAGTTTTATTTGGTTTTAAACTTTTATCTCCTGTAGAAACTCCAATTTGCATAGTAGATACTCTTTTGAGGGGTAAATGTCAATGCCCTATTATTACTTCACATATTTCAGGTTTATCACTGAACTACTGAGTGATGTTAGAATATTTTTATGTCTCAAGCTATTCCAATTCGTTGCTTCGAAAACTTACGAAAATAATAAAATCTGGTTCTGATGGAGCAGCTTCTAAACATCACCGTGAGGTAAAATACCAAATGCAAACCTTCAGAGTGTTCATGTAAGCAGTACGGGAGTGATTACAAAGTAAAACCAGGAAGTCTCAGGAGTAAATCAATCAGTGGCAGCACTTCGTTCCAATTGACTTTTTAAATATTTTAAAGAAAATTCTGTAAAACTTTGAACGTATATTTCAGGTTACCCACTGGACACCACACCTTTCTTTCTCCCTCATAGACTTCATCTCCTCCCCTGTCCACTCACGATTCTGAATTCAAAATTATTTTTGAATTGATTGACAATTGATTTTGTCATCTAGGTCTTTTTTATTGTACAAGAGTGAGGCTAGGCAGCCAAAGATAAGTGCAACCACATTTATACATTCAAATCTGCATTTTAGAGGAGCTTCTACTCTTTTGGCATTGTTACTGTTTCTCAGTTCCTAAAATAGTCCTTTGAGTCTTCCTGCTGCTTGGCACTGGTCAGGCCTGATGCAAATCCCCTTGGGGTCTGGAAGTGGTCAGGGGAGACAGGTTCCCTCCTATGAGGTTCTTGTTGCAGAACTGGGGAATATAATTCTCCAAAGTCTTGAAAAACTTGGGAGGTTGAGTGGGGATTCCATTGCTTGAAGGAGGCAAGGCTGAGAGTTTCGTTTTATTGAATTTACTTATCTATAGCCCTACAGTTCTTAAGAGCTTGGAAAAGTTTTACATTATCAGTTAGACAGAGGCTGTTCCTGCCAGAATTTGAATTATTCAAGGTGATTTCAAGGCACATGCACACACAGATTCTCGCACACAATGGAGGAAATAATGCAAGTGACCAAACAAGGACCTTAAACATCACTGAAATGATGCTTCAGAGCAAATGTGAACTTTTCTGTATACCTTTAATCAACCAGGTCTTTCGAAAGCCAGAGGAACATTAAATCAGAAATCTATTGTTTATCACCATATAAATAATTCTGTATCAGACATGAAGATGGTCCTGCTTGCATGATAAAAAAAACCTAATTTGGAGATAATGTATTAGAAGAAAATGCCAAAATTCATCATACAAACTATTCTGAATAGGGAATATGACCAGTTAAAGCTTCAAAGCACGCATTTCCTGTAAGTTTTATAAGCATCTTGAATTATTTAAACCATCAATTGCTGACATACCTTTTCATAATATATCATCCACTAAGATATAAACATACAGCATCCCCTACACAGGTTTTTACATCATGCACAAAACTTTCTGAGTTTTTCTGTCTTTCCACTGTAGTAAAATAGAGAGTCTTTACCTCTTTCCAAGCATACAGCTTGGTCCACACCTCTCCTCTGATACCTAGAAAACTTGCATTTTCCATTCTCACTACCTCAGGTCACACCATGAGAAGCTGCAAACTTTCCTGATCATGAGGGAGTAGTAATATAAAAGTTGACAATACTCTTTCTGCTGATACTGATGCCAACTGTAGTATTTTCTAACCCTGGGAAACCTCCTGTACTTTCAAGGGGTCTGATGCTGCAGGTGCTGCAGACCCTTGAAGACTCATTGCCATTGAACACCTCCCTGTGGGGCTGCGCATCCCCACATTCAAAGGCCACTCCTGCTGGAAGTGTCTATAACCAAGTGTACATACCACGCTGCAGTGCCATACAGCTACCTTTAGGCTCCCTTGGAGGCTGAAATGGGCACTGCATCATCAGCACAGAGCCCCTCTCAGATTAATTTAATCTGCTAATGTTATTGCACTGCTTTTGATAGCTCAGTAACTTCATTTCTCAATCCAGGCCAGTTTACCTCTAAGCACCGTCCAGTTGTGCCATTGCTCTGTGAAGGCACAAACTGTGACAAACCCAACACACCCCTAGAAATATCTCACTAGGGAGATGCAGTGCTCAGCAGATATGCCACAGATTGCTAAGAGAACCCACAAACAAGAGTGAGTACCTGGTCTGGCATTTTTCAGTGGCCAGATCACCACCAGAAATGCAAGGCAATGCCTTGCAGTATCTCTAGAGTTCTAACTGACCACCCTAGAAAGAGAGACATCCTGCCTTGGAGATGTCCTGACGGGTGGTGGCTCTTGGTTGGACTTGTTCAGGCAAAATAATGATAAAGTGATACTGAGATCCGTGGCAAACACAGCAGTTTAAAGGGGGAAACATCAGGCTGAAACTAAAATCTAGTGGAAGTGAACAGGTAGGGAGTGAAAGAGCAACCACTGGACATATGGAGGAAAAGCCTTGGCCTTAGTTTCCATATTGCTTGCATTTGTGCTGGAGAATGACTCCCAACACTTTCAAGAAAAGATGGCATGGACACCATCCGGACCCAGCAGCAGCAGCCTGGCAGGTCAGAAGCACCGCAAGCTTTCTGAGTATGCATCAGCTGGGAAAGCTGTGCAGTCTTCACCTCATTTGGAGATGTCTCTCAACATCTCTCCCCAAAGTGTGCCAAATATTGGAGGATGATCTTTTGTTGGTGGGGAGAGAGGCTCTGCCTTTTTTGTTTGGTTATTTTGGTTTTCTAAGCAAGCCTTTGGCCAACCTCTGAGTTCATCCCACTTGAAGAATTTAACTTCCTTCTCTCTAACACAAGTAGGCTCAAGGTATTTACCTTTGTTTCTTTAGGGAACATGGTAAAAAACTTATGGTATCTCAATATTTAGTTGTGGAAGAGCTCTGCCAATTGCATATGTCAGGGCACTATGGGCACCAGGGGCTCCCAGTAGGCCAGGACCATCAGAAGCTGTTGGAGGCAGGAGGACAGGGCCTGGCAGCCAGGACCCATCTCAACCAGGAGCAAAGCAACCAGGGAGCATCAGGGCAGCACCAGCCCTGGGCATTGGACACCTGTCTAGGAACAGGGACAAGAATGGGCTGAGGCAGGGCTGGGATGTGGACCTGCAAGTGAACCTGGCTGGGCAGGGCCCATGACCTGTACAGAGCTGGAGACCAGCCCTGCTGTAACATCGCTGGGGTAGGAGCTCATGGCCCAAGGGGGCTGACATGGGGTCCTGGGCCATGGGCAGGGGAAAAGGAGCCCTGACGCGGCTGGGCAAGGACAGGCAAGCCTGGTGGTGCCCTTATGACCCTGACAGCATGGGAGATTATTTATGTAGCTTCAGGCCAAGGATTATATAGTAAAGCATAATCTGCCTTTCTCCACAATTGAGCGTTTTGCTGCTTTGATGCTAACCGACGTGAAGCAGTATCTCCAAATAAGATTTGTTGGTGAACATTTGGGCTGTTCTGAAGAGTGCTGGTACTGAGTAAGGCTGATTTAATGTTTTCTCTTTTGCACAGACTTCCTTTCTAACCACTGTGCTGATGACAGGGCCAGCTCTAGGCATGAAAAAAGTGTTTTTAGTGTCTAATTTATCTGAGGCAGCAGATTGCTACAGCCAGCACAACACATGGCCTTGTAGGCTGGCTGTTGAGTCTGAGGAAGATACACACAGGAAAGCAGCTATTGCTGGGGAAGGGTGGGCGGGAAGGCAGAAGATATCTTCCTAAAAGCAGCACTCTTAAAGACCTTCAGGAATATCCTTTCCCTGACAGCATGGCAGCAAAGCCCAGCTTGCCAGGGTTTTCCACCTTTGCTCCCCAATCAAGATCAAAGAAACAGTGAAGAATTTAATTTCACAAGAAATCAGTGAATGAGAGAATTGTTTGGGTTGTAAAGGACCTTTGAAGATCATCCAGTCCAACCTCTCTGCCATGGGCAGGGACACCTTCCACTAGACCAGGTAGCTGAAAGCCCATCCAACCCGACCTTGAACACTTCTAATGATGGGACCCTGTAGGTAGCAGGTTCTGCCTGGCAACTATTCTGTTCTGGTTCTGCATTGGGCTCTTCACGACTGCAAAGTTTACTTTTTAACTCAGTTTTCTGGTGAAGTGGGAAGATGTTGGAATTGCTGCAGACTTCAGTTCTCCTACAACTTATTAAAATGTTCACCTTAGTAAGTAGTACGATGCAACAGCAACAGATCTACAGAGAGAAACAGATGTTGCTGAGGACCCGATGCCTAGGCTACACATGTTTGGGCAATTTTATTTCAACTAACTATAGGCTGGTGGCAGGCATTGAATGCTCATTTGTCGCTGACATACATGGATTCCATCTTTTAGTGAGTTTTATCTGAAGGGAACCTACCCTGTGTAATGTAATTTGAATCAGTGAGCAGTAAGTGGGGACATGCTTTGCCAGGTCACTTTTGATACAAAGAAAAATGCTAATGGAGATGCACTCCTCAAGGTAATCCATCAGCAGCGTCTATTTTTTTCACAGGAAAAAAAAATCCAGCAACATTACAGTAGTAGACAAAATTTCCTGACACCCTCCTCCTGTCCTTATTCAGTTCTAGCCCAAATCCCCCTATCTCAAATGTGATATTGCACTGCATTAAATTGAGTGCATGTGGCCAGTCTGAGGACTCTTTATGCCCAACATGGTGATTTGCAAGGTGCTATTCTCCCCAAACAAGGCCAACACAACATTAGTCAACTAAATTAATTTTGCAGAGAAAATGCTCCACAACATAGAAATAATTTCTAATCACTTGGTCTTCATCTGGCAAATACAGGAAAATTTAAACCCTGAAAATATCTTCTGAAATGCTAAGCAATTCCATTCTGCTTTCTTAAATGCTTCCTGCAGCAGGGTAATGTTACTCTTTTCTTCATCAGTAGTTTGTAAAAACTCTGAGCTTGAACTCCAAGTATTGGAGTGCTTCTAAACCTCCGAGAGTTTTTACCCTGTGGGATTTTGTTGTACAGTACAAAGACAAAACAGTACTATTCTTGCTTATAAGAAGGCGGCATTTTACTGAAACTGTGAAATTCCTCTTTTTCAGATAAATGGCTCTATTTTACTGTGTATATGAAACAAGTAAAAATCAATATGCTGCAATTATTTTTATGTGGGTTTTTTTAATTTATATATGTGAAACCTCTTGAGAATACTTGTTCTGCAGTGGTAGTGTGGCAGTGTAAACTTAGCAATCACTTTTGTCTGAATTCCAATCTGGTATCACCTCTCCATTACCTTTCCATGCCCCGTGTAAAATGAATTAATAGTGAAGTAAGAGGCCGAGTAAAATGAGAATTTTTAAACTCCCTTAACCATAATGAGAAATGAAAACGATTTGCTATGCCAAGTGGAACAAGACAATTGCATAAATTGTTCTGTATCTTAGGAGTTAAGGGAAAAAAGTGTCAAAAATAGAGTTCGAAGAGTATTTTTAAAGTACTTTAAAGAATTTTAAGTAATTTTATTTTAATGTTTTGAATTAATACATTCGCTGGTACTTTTATATACTCACTGTGTTAGGGAATAAAATTAAGGCAAAAAGCTCATGCAAGGAAAAGCACTGGAAAAAAAATCGCATGCCAAATATTTCACAGACATTTAAAAAATGCTATTTTTACCCTAAATAGAGCACAGCTGCAGTATTCCTCAGAGAAATAATGTCTTCAGGTACATTATGTTATCATTAAAATGTGTTTTCAATGAACAGTTTAGCTTTTAATTGCATTGAATTTGTACCTTTGTACTGCTTATAGTGTCTTCTGTATACTAATATATTTTCCTCAATTTGGTCTTGTGTAATATTTGAATCATCTGAATACATGATATTGAAATCTCAAGTAATATGAGATTTTCACAATGTATGCAGCTTGAATATAATGGCTGTTTCCTAGTTTGTGGTCTAATATTAAGAAGTCCAAATGTGGAGCAGGTTGGCTCCACCACAAGACAAAAAATTATCCAACTGGGTAGATTCTGAAGAAACTACTGATTTTGGGCAGTCATAGAACGAGTAAGAAGAAAATAGACAGTAAAATCAAAGAAACACTGATATCTTAAGGAACTTTAATGCTAATTTTGCATTCACTTTTCAGCAAGACTCCTACTGGGTCTTGAACATATCTCTATCCTCATGTCCTTTGAAATCATGTTCATAAGCATGAAATCTAATACAGTATTGGTGTCAAGCAAGGGAGGCAGTGTCTCCCCACATGCAGTAAGATAGTTTACATGCAGCTCAAAGGGGGAAGATATTCTCCCATTCCTCAGTGAAATTTTTATTCTGGTGTTAAAAGTGTAAGAAGTCTAGCCAAGTTTTGAAACCAGCTCAACTCCATACAATTCATCTCCTTCTCAACCTTCTACTAACTAACAGGTTTTCCTTTTAAGCTTGATAGCATTCAAAGCATTCAGGGTTGTGGTTTTTTATTTTCCCTAAAATAAATGAAACTGTAAAGCTGTGGGCACATTTTGTCAGATAGGTCTGTCACCTTGTGATTCTGCCAAACACTAGAGCTGTAGAGTAATGTAGATCAATACCAGTACAGAAATCAGAAGCGGAGGAGGGCAGCACTTTTTCAGTTTGGTTTGGTTCATAACACTCATTTTGTATTAAAGCCACCAAATTAGAAACTAAGCAAGTGGCTATTTTAAGAACAATTTCTGATTGCTAAAGATCTGGGTGAATTTTGCAAAAATTAAAAAAGTTTTCCCCAGGTAAGTACCCAACTTCTTATATACTTTTGCCAAACTACAATGTAGAAGTGCACCATGATATTCTTCCACAGACCTTTCTCCTTTGGAGGTACCCAGGAAGGCCCTCAGACACACAGTTTCACAGCAACATGCAACTACTTGCACAAAATTAGGCAGCTGTTAATTAATGTGGGATTGTCTTTATCCCAGAAGGTTACCAGGAATTTCCTAACAGGATGAACTAACAGAGGGCCTCAAGAAACAGAGATAAATTTATTTTGTTTCCTGCAGAAAGAGAAGATTACCATCATACAGACTGAAAACATGATCCTGAGTTGAAAATCTGCCTTATTTCTCTTCAGTTTAACCCACTGCACATTATAATTTCTAAATTAAAATGACCTGAAGCGAAGAGGTCCTAAATGCAGGCATCATCCTAAAAACTTTTATCAGTGAGGACAGGCGATTAGAGGTTAAGAAAGATTCAGCAATATTAGTTCTCACTCAGATACTCAAGAGCAATTTTTAAATCCACTCCCACTTTTCCTAGAGAGAGAGATACACTATCACATGTAAGAGCTTTTCCCCTGACTCCTATGCACATTCAGTAACAACCCAGTGTTCCCCATCCAAAATGCTACATGGCAGTGCACAAACTCCAAAGAGCCTACAGCCTAATCGAAAAGACACAGAAGGTTATTTTCAAAGGAATACTTCAAAAGGACATTAAGAACTAACCAGAACTTGTGTCTTTTGAAAGTCCTTGGCCAAAAGAGACAGTTTCTGTATATTTTACATAGACTTGAAAAGGAAAGGGAGTTCTAGTGTGAGAAGAGAGTCTGCTGAGAGGAAGGGACAGGTTGTTCTCAGCAGGCTTGAATATGAACAAACTCACAGGCAAGCTTTGAAACTTACCTCATAATTGGTGTTGATATAAGAAGAGTGACTGTGTGCAAGAAAGGAAGATGATGCCCCTGTCCCTGAGGCATGCACTTCAAACCTGATTGAGAGAAATTTTTCCCTTGGTACAATCATTTCTACTTTAGTGAAACTCCAGCATAACAAGCATTTTATATGCACTGCAGAGGGACTGGAATACTAATTTCTAAATGGAAAACGATAAACTTATCTTCCTATATTTAGGATTGTGGCTGTGAAAGGGAAGGCAGGCATGGCTGGAACTCCAAATAGAAATGCCTCTGCAGAGATGAAGATATTCAGTATCTAGTAAAGACACAAGTTCTTTATAAAGAATAAACCCCAAACAACAAATTTTTCTGGTACTGGAACACTCATTCACAGAAAGAACCTTTAAAGGTAATCATTTTTTATTTTGCTTTTGGATATTTAAAAAGTTATTACATCCCAAAAGGCAGAATATATTTGAATAATAAACTCCTTCATATAACGATATGATTATGTATAAATATTTGCCTATCACAACAATGTGTTTGAACTATTGCATCTTTAAAATTATATTAGCTATCTACATATGTCAAACCTGAAGTGAGATGAATATAAGCAAGTGTCTCATTAACCTCCCTTCCTGCATTGGGAAAATGAGCCATGAACGTATTTCAAAAGGAATGAGGGTTAATTTGGATAAGCAGCCAAACTCTAGATGTTTGCCTGATTTGTCTCTGAACTGTAAGCCTCATAACTCTGAAACTTTGCTTAATTTAGCAAGGTTTTCCTGATTTCATACCTCGCACAGAAATGAATGAGAGATCATGACATCCTCGTGCCCCAGGCAGGGGATGTACAGGCCTTGCAAGACTGGATTTTTTTTGTCTAACATGTTTTTTACTGGCAGAAGGAGTCACTTTTCTACCATGCCAGTGTGCAGGACAGAAAATCACATTTTTAATGAGCCTTTTTTTTAATATTTGGAACTGTGGCATCATGAATGACATCTCTTCTGCCTGTCTGTTTTGAAAGCTTCAATCTGGAGATGCACAAGGAAGATGAACTGCTAAACCTCATCTTCTGGATGTTTTACAATGACTGTTCCCCATTGTCACAAAAAGTTAATCCGACACACCTCAGGTTATTGATAGACATGAGTTTCTCTTCCTTTTCTCAACAAACATAGGGATGCTGACCATGAGACATATTGGTAATTTTATTGTGAGCATCCTGTCCTTCCTGTCATCTACTTTGGGGGAGGTCACAAGAGGAGTGGGCAGGGCACAGCAGAAACTGATTCCTTCAGCTTGGGGACAGAAATTATGACTTTCAAGCCTGGTCCTGAAGAAGAAGGGAGATACTCCTTCTGGGACACATGCTAGAGGAAGGGATGACAGCAGCATCAGGAAGCAGTGTAAGTCAAATTATCAAGGCAAAATTCACAGAAGACAGGACTGCAGCACAGCTACAGCACACTGGGGGCAACTGGCAATGCACAGTTCAGGAGTTGGCTGCAGTTTCAGGCTGTGGTTTAACCAGACTTGTCTGAAGCAACCTCAGTGTTCCTGCAATAATGATAACTTCTCTCCATGTTTGTTCCCAGAGACGTCCAAGACTGGGTCCATTAGAATGTGCTTGTAGACAGGGAACAGTTTGGAACTGAAATACACTAATAAAGTCACCACTGACAATTTAAAGACACTCGAGTTTTATCAGCTCCAGTAAAAACAATCAGTCCACCTAAGTCTGAAGGGGTTTATGTTAGTGCTAAAATAAATTAGAAACTTACAGACTATTACAGTAAGTAGGACTGTTTCAAGATACTCCTTCCTCAGAAGGAGTCTTCACCATACAGCCACATCCACTGAAGTACAACTGGGAAGCAGTTACTTCTGATTGATTTACCTGAACTTTATATCAATTAGAGCAGTTTCTCACTGAAAGAGCTTTACATCTGCCATTCACTTCTGCACTGGTAGCACCATGCACCCTCACCTCTGTTCGAGGCTTGGCAACTTTTCTGAACATGATGCAAAATGTATTTGACAGAAAACACTACTTTTATTTAAAATCAATAGCAGTGCATCCACATTATGCCTATAAATACAAGGACTGCTAGCACTTAAGTGATAAAGTAAATAAAATTATCCTGTAAAATGCAGTCTTAAATGGATGATAATTATTCAAGAAATCTCAAGGCACTTTGTGGGCAATAAGCAAAAAAGGAAAATATCCTTGCTGCTTAATGCACATATTGAAATTCCACTATCTTGCCTTAAAATAAATCAACCAATCAACCAACCAATCAGAGAACAAATCTGCTGAAAGCTACAAACAGATTCCTTTGCTTTCCTATCAGGTTGACAGTAGGTCTTAAATTAAGAAGGTTCATCTTTTTTGAGAGGAACTTAGTGTTTTCCTACTGAGCTATACATATAAGCTAGCACACGAATGAGCATACACTTTTGATCTTCATTATGAATTATGTAGAAACAAAAGACAGATCGTGCATATGCCCTTCCTGAAGAAAAGATTATTATTACATGAATTTGTTCATGGCTCAAGCCATTTCTCTCAGATGTCTTCAGCTAAACAGTCCTGTTGTCTCTTCATTCCTTTTGCAAATTAGACTGTCACTAGGTCATGCCTTGCTGTTTTGTTATTTTTAGCCTTCTCATTACACCTGGAAATGTTTGCAGCTAAAGTGCTGCCATCTGGAGTTGTTCATGGCACGCTGGTGGAAGTGTAATCACTGCATGACTTTGTTCTGCACTTCCCCAGGGTGCAGAAAAATGTGATACACATTTAATTTATGTTAGTTTGTGCTTACAGCTGCTCATCATCAAATGTGATAATATATACAATTTGGTGCTCTCCTTCAATATCTCGCCATTAAAAATTACCTGTGACGTGTCAACAGTTGCTACCATCACCAAAATACATCTGTAGACACTAAAAATAGCTTTAAGTGAAACCTGTTGTTTAACTTTTCTAGGAATTACAAATTCAGGAGCCTTTGAAATCAAGATGCAATTATATTTGTCTTAGTAGGAGGTTCCTGTCTAGTTTGTATTGCCACTAAGAATTATTTTGGGATTCCAATTTATCTCTGCTTTTCACACACTTTTCACTGCAGAAAGGAGATTTTAGCTGCATTATCTGATTTGTCTCTGCTATGCGATAGCAGAGAATGAAGTATTATTGTCTTAGCTATAGCAATTTATAAACCAGGACCCTAAATTCTGCCTTCCAGCCAGAGGCTGTTGAGGTTGTGCAAAGGAAGCTATAATGTAGGTGCTTTGCTGTTTCTGTTTCATTTGTTGTTTTTTAGGGTTTTTTTTAACCACAGTATTTTACCAGGGAACAATCAAAATCATGCTCATACTCTAAACAAATGGGGTCTTTTTTCCATTTAAACAAGTTATTCTGACTCAAAGGAGGCACGGGCTCATGACTGGAAAAAAAAAAGTCTAAATTACAGAAGAGGAAACAAGAAGGGCTTTGATATGCATGTAACTGCATAATTCATAGAAGAAACAACACATGCAGCATACAGCCTGTTGTACAGAAGACCTACACTTTAAGGTGCTGAGCAATACCATCAGTCACAGCTCTTGTCATTGCTCAGATGTAATCTGCCTAAGTTTCTCACTCTGGGGAAAAATCATCGACTTTCGTGCAGAGGCTTGATTTCATCCCACAGACTGTACTTTGATAAAAAATGTACCCCCTAGCTTGGGCTCCATCATCACAAGCTCTCCTTTTGGTCATTAAGCACCTTGAAATGCTTGGCAAGACTCGCTCACTCTCAGTTACCGGGGAGATCTGGAGTGACTTTTGTCTCCTGATAGAGTCTTGTAAAGAGACAGCAGGATCTGCTTGAGGGTAAACAAATATCTGGTATGGGGAAAGCTGGTGTTTTACAGAAAGAAAGGAGCCTTCACATCCCAGTCGGGGAGCAGGAGGTTATCTGAGCCGCAGCGCTCACACAGATCCTCCTCATCCTCTCCCACATTAGTGTTGCCCAAGGAGGGGGCATTTTCCAGCCCTCCTGGCACAACAGGGCCCCTGTTGGGCTCAGCCCTCCCTTTCAGTGCCACAGCAGCATCCAGCTCTCAATGAAGTTCAGTTTCTACACTTGAGAGGCAATGTCACTTGTGGATTTACCAGTCTTCTCTTTCTCCCACGTCACACATAATATATACAATTTGAAAAACACTGTGGTGGAAAGGCAACAATGAAGAGAAATCTCTGGGCTTCAGTCTCAGGGGAACTATAGGAATCTGGACCAAAATTACAGTTCTGAAAAGCAGAGCATGTCGTTAGGCAACCAAGCTGGAAGATTTTGGTTTTGGACTCTTATATTAAATGTACACATTTGACAAACAAAAATTTTAGAATTTTGATTCATATATAACTTATATGTTTGAGTCACGCCTTCTTTGAAAATTCAGACCTCACTTAGAACTATAAATATCAACCAGTCTGAGGAACTGTTAGTGGACATGTATGGATGAAGGGGTATGTATTTTTTTCTAGATGCACTGTTGAAGCAGTTGCAAATTCCCATATTGTATTACGGCAAAAAGCCTGTAATTTGTCACAGTTGCATAAAAGGAATTTGGAAAGCTGTCTTTGGAGTATCTTTCCTCAACCAACTTCTAGCATCTCTCAAATCCCCCTGTTCAAAAGCATGATGATAGTTCAAAGGAGGTACCCCCGAGGTATATTCTCTATATTTGCTCAGATGCTTTAATGATTTGTTTCTAGCCCTGTGTTCCTTACCTATTTTTTTTTTGTCTCAAATCTCATCCTACATACAAGCAAAAGGAGAATATTCTTGTAGAAACAGAAAAAGAAACACTTTTTGGAGCAGAGGTTGCTTCATTCAGACAGGTTAGAGGGGAAAGACTACTCTGCAGATGTGATGAACCATGGAGATGAAGATGTTGCAAACGCAAGTGAGAATATAAAAACTAACAGTCTACCAAGAGATGAACAAGGGAACTGATATTTATATTAGAAGATACATACATTAGGAGAATGCTGGACATATGGTGAGAGTTTCTATATTTGCTTTGGTATTTACATACCGTAGGAAAAAAAATAAAAGGAAAAGAAACTGGGAGGCTCTTCCTGTGACTAGAGTAGCAAGTTCTAAAGTAATGGAGAGAAACATCTTTGGCTGAACTTCTTTCTCCACATTTGCAAAACACACACCCATAATTCTGCTATCTTTGGACTGCAGCTGCTGTGCTTTACACTCCAGGCTTAGTCAAAGGAAAATAAATCAAATGCTTCTTTCTGGGAAAAAGACAGGTACACCATCTTAACAGGATACGATAGGATAAGAAGGCTGCATTACAAGACCAGTGGCAAACCTTGGCTTTATAATTTCAAAATGAAAAATTCCACTTTGTTTTTATTGTATTCTGAGGTTTGTATTCTTAAAGGAGGCAAACACACAGCTTCCTTTCTAGGCATGATTTTGGGCCAGCTGTAAAATTTGTCATAGGTGAATAGTCAGTGGAATCATTCTCCAGTAAGATCGTATTGTTGATGATCATGTGGGTAGTGTGACCGCTATGGTTTTATTCAAGATAGTTAACTGTATTTTTTTTTAATCTAAGTGCAAGAAAGCAGTGTAATATTTCAATTTCCTACTATCACTGCTTCCAGAAACAGGGAAAAGTTTTTACATGCCAGGTGGAACCAATGACCTTGTGAGAACTATTTACTAATATAAGAAGCCATCTGAGGATAGAATATTTATAATAATTGGGAAGTTAATTAGATATCTAGCAGTGCTTAAGCAACTAATTTAAAAAAACAACAACAAACCAAAACAAAACAGATTGACTAGGGTGACCTCTCTAATGAAATGAAAAAAGTAATAGCAATGTTTTCTTTAATGAATATTCAAAACTACAGTCATTAAGAATAATTTAACTTTTAAAAAGAAGGTTTTGACAGAGAAAATTTTCCTTTTGGGTTAATTTACATCAAAATTTCAACTATGTTTGAACCTTAAAGGCAATAAAGTAATGTCACAGAAAATAGACTGCATAAAAGAAAAAACTAAAACTGTCAAAAATACTTTTGAAGCTTCTTTCACAAAAACAAAGTCAGTAGGAACACAGCCATGTGTACCTTAGTGTGTAGCACATCCAGGGGATGAAAATGCTGCTGAAACACAACAGGCTGGGAAAAGACAGGCCATTCTCTTCCTCCTGTGATCCTATGGAAAGACTAATACATCTAATACGTCTAATATATCTAATATATCTCAGGGTACTGGGTGCAGATAGCCGGGCACTGCCAGGGGAAGCCTCTGTCAGGAGAGGCCGGACCTGCTCCATGCTGGAGACAGTTCCAGACAGCTCCAGCAGACCCACTGTGGGGCACAGCTGAGCCCAGCAGCCAAGGTGGTGTTGGCACCTCTGCGAAAAAAATGTTTAGGAAAGGGCAAAACACCACACAGCAGTGTGAGGAGTGAGGAAAATCAATGAGAGAAACAGCCCTGCAGACACCGTTATGGACTTTCCACAACCCCATTCTCCATTCCTCTGCACTGCATGGGGTGGGGAGGGGAGGTGCGTAGAGGAGTCGGGAACAAAGGTGTGAACTGAACCTGAAAAACAGTAGGAAGGGGGCAGGTGTTGTTTTAATTTTTGTATTTGTGTCTCACTATCCAAATCTATTTTTATTGCCAATAAATCAAATTAATTTTCCTCAATTTACAGAGCACTGAACAGGCTGCCCAGAGAGGTTGTGGAGTCTCCTTCTCTGGAGACATTCAAAACCCACCTGGACGTGTTCCTGTGTGACCTGGTCTAGGTGATCCTGCTCTGGCAGAGGGGTTGGACTGGATGATCTTTCGAGGTCCCTTCCAACTCCTAATATTCTGTGATTCTGTGATTCAAGTCAAGTCTGTTTTGGCTGTGACAGTACCTGGTAAGCAATATCCTTGTCTTTGTGTCCATCCATGAGTTTTTTAATCTCACAGAATCACAGAATGGTAGGGGTTGAAAGGGATCTCTGAAGCTCATCTAGTCCAACCCCCCTGCTAGAGCACGTTCACCTAGACTAGGTCACACAGGTACACTGGGCACAATCAAGAAGAGTCTGGTCCCATCCTCCTGACACCCACCCGTTAAGATATTTATAAGCATTAATGAGATCCCTCCTCAGCCTCCCTCAGGCTAAGCAGACCCAGCTCTCACAGCCTCTCCTCATATGAGAGATGCTCCAGTCCCCTCATCATCTTAGTGGCTCTATGCTGGACTCTCTCCAGTAGTTCCTTGTCCTTCTTGCCCTGGGGAGCCCAGAACTGGACTCAATATTCCAAATGTGGCCTCACCAGGGCAGAGTAGAGGGGGAGGAGAACCTCTCTCGACCTACTGGCCACCCTGTTCTTAATGCACCCCAGGATGCCATTGGCCTTCTTGGCCATGAGGGCACGTCGCTGATTCATGGTCAGCTGCTGTCCCCCAGGTCCCCCAGGTCCTTTTCCCCTGAGCTGCTCTCCATCAGGTCAGCCCCCAACCTGTACTGGTACATGGAGTTGTTCTTCCTCAGATGCAGCACTTCACACCTGCCCTTGTTGAATTTCATTAAGTTTCTCCCCACCCAACTCTCCAGCCTGTCCAGGTCTCGCCGAATGGCAGCACAGCCTTCTGGTGTGTCAGACATCTCTCAGCTTCCATCCTATCACGCCACAGGTATGTCCTGCCCTGCTAATGCAGTTTGAGGTAACAGCAAGCAGCACTCCTACAGCTGGACATCTCTAAGGAAAGAAAATTGCAGTTTATTATCAAGAAGCAGCTGCTTTTTAGTTCTGCACCATGAGTATTACTGATGAGATGAACTTTTTGAAACCACACAGAGATCAGTACAGCAGGAGGCTAAGATTCAATGCTTGTTTTAACAAAGTTAGCAGGATACAGAGAAACTATTGTAATATAATAGAAGCAGCTTTTTCTACAAATAACTATAATTTTAAATTCCATAAAGCACCAAATTGGGACAATGAAGTCTTCTACTTGCAGAGAGGTAAGCTAACCTTAATAAACAGACAAAAGAGTACCATTTAATTTGGGTCTAAGATGTATGTACGTGCTACTATTACATAGTAGTAAATTAAAAATAAAGATACTTGAAAAACTTTTCTAATGCATAATCCTTTTGAGTTACTTTACATACCTTGGGGGATCACTAAGCTTTAACAGCAGAAAGCACATCCAAATTGATTGAAATATGAACAGAAACTGTACAAGGTCAGTGAGGCAAGGTGGAAGGGAGATCTCTCTTAATCATTGGGAAAGAAAATGTATTTCTTAAAGAGTGGTTCAGTTTATATTTAGGTTATTTTATCCCAGTCCTTTCACCCTTCACCTGAAACCATGTATTTATATCCCTTTTGCAGTCTGATAATCCAGGTTCCCCTTGAAACAATTTCCATCTATTACTGATGCAATTATTTGAACACAAATGCTCCACTTCAATGGCCTGTCTGCTAGTACCCAAGTCTACTTGTCAACTTCATGGTATGTGACCTCCCATTTTTGAAGCAACTAGTTTTAAACCACAGAGAGGTATCAATCTATAGCATTCCTTCAGTATATTTCATCCCACTGTGAGATGCCCTCTTCGCCTCAATTTATCTATGCTGTCTAATATACTACAGCCTGTAGCTAGGTCTGTCTAATCTGTCTTCATAACTCATATCCTCACAGTCCTAAGCACTTATACTGTTTTTCACTGCAGCCTCTTCAATCTTGACAGCAGGTTTGCAATATGGGAAAGGAATCGCTCGCAGCATTTAGGAGCTGGGCAAACTTCAAATTACATGAGTACAGGTTTTATCATAAACTCATCAGAGTTTTTTTATCAGAAACTTATCAGGAAATAGTTTGAATGCCTCCTTTTTTTACATATTCTTACAGAATTTCATAGAGATAAAAAATGTTAGAGTTCACCTGATAGTATCTTTTCAACATTTTAAAGGAAAGTAAGGACCTTAAAATTATTGTGGATGACAATTTCTTCAGTAAGCGTCATCAAGTTTCTAAGTGGATTTGAGTCTATGATGTGGCATAAATTTGGGAATTTGCACCAAAAGTCTTGCGAAATATACATGTATTCAATGTCAGTACAGAACGTTTAGAAAATTGGTTTATTTTAGTTTTGCAAGCATAGTAATATCAGTTTTCCCACACAATTATAACCATTGCAGTAATCCATACAAACATATGCCTGTAAGGACAGAACTGGAAAAGCTCCTTTTTTTACTTTTGGAGATTAAACAGCACTGGAAGTTATATTTTGCATCTGAATCGACATCAAAGCACTGAACTGGTATTGATACGGCATTCACCATGTGGGCTGATCCAGTACAGCAGAATCCTAGACTTAGGGGCTAGGAATCCTACTCTAAAGGAATCCAATACCACTTGCTTTCAAGTCATTAAAAGAAAAACTTGCTCTACCAGATTGGTCCTGGGAGACTTCTGGAGGCTGGGAACTCGTGAGCTGTGGGTAAAGTTAAGTCATTTTCTCTTGCTTTTTTCAACTAGTAGCTCATGTGCATTGACAGAAACACATCACTATCTGGGCAAGAAACATATAGGACCAGATGAAGAATTAGAATTTTTACTTTAAACATCTTCCAGGTAATTTTGTTTGTCTTATGCAGTTTTTCCACTTTGTACTTAAAACTGTCTTCCCTACAGAGGTAATTTTGGAACATGAACTGCTATTTATGGTACATACAGAACACATTGTGCATTTAAGAAAAGTTTTTCCTTCTCTAAGTGGAATCATGGGGTCAGGCATAATCCACCACATCCTAACTCTACAGCTCTTCTATTGAAGAAGGCCTGAGAGTGCCTATGTTTGTATAAGATCAGTCACTGTCAACAGGAATTTTCCTAACACTCTTACAATGACTTGAACAGATGCTTTTCTCTAGGAGGTGAAGGGACATGTTGCAGACATTTCTTCCATTTAATTCCAAACGTGCCATCAGTATACCGACAACATGTAAAAGGTGACAGACACCGAAATACTCAAATTAAATAGCAGACTGCTACATTTTCGTGTATATTTTTCCAAGCATAAAGTGCACTCAGGGCCAAGAACTCCCACATTTTACTTTTTCATAGATTCTGGGCCATGCTGGTTGACTGAGATAAAACCATACATCTGCAAGTATCCTACATTTCCCTGACTTTTCTAATAAAACCTAAATTTTGGGTAGTACTAGGCTTTAGCTCATAAGACCACCATGGACAGAATCAGAAGGTATAACATGACTTTATGCAATAACTTCCCAACTTGGCACTCAGTGTTATCCAGTCTGATAAAATATCTGATTTTTTTAATACATATGTGATATGATTATACTGTGTTCACTGCCTTACCTCCACTGATTTCTTCAATCATTTTATGAAGTTGTAACTTCATGTTCAGAATACATTAAGCCTGTGCTGTTGTTGGTTAGTACAGTGTCCGCCCCTTCTTAACAGCAGCATTGGCTAGATAAACCAAGACCTAAGCCACAAATACTTAAGCACTGTATATGCTTCATGCACTTTCTCTTTTGCAGAACATCAAGTATGATAGGACTTCGGAAACAAACAAATCTGCTGACCAGAAGTGCTCCAAAGGAAGCATTTATGAAGACTGTAGAGCAAAGATGCTCCAGTCTTTGCTCTGCAGCTATCAGGAATAACAGTCTACCCCTAAGCAGAGGTGTAGCTTTTGTTGTTCTGGAAACACCCTCTCTAGACTAGTCCTCCAATAATTCCTTCATTGGGATGCATCCACCGATTCTGAGCAAGCCATTAACATCCAAGAAAAGGGTACAAAATCTCTACAGAAGGATCTGGACAAGCTTGCTCAATGGGTCAAGGCCAATTTTATGAGATTCAACAAGGCCAAGTGCCGGGTCTGGCACTTGGGTCACAATAACCCCATGCAGCACTACAGGCTTGAGGAAGAGTGGCTATAAAGCTGCCTGGCAGAAAAGGACCTGGAGGCATTGGTTGACAGCTGACTGAATGTGAGCCAGCAGTGTGCCCAGGTGGCCAAGGTCAATAGCATCCTGGTTTGTATCAGAAGCATGGCTAGAAATAGTGTGGACAGCAGGAGTAGGGAAGCGATTGTCCCCCTGTACTCGGCCCTGGTGAGGATGCACCTCGAATACTGTGTTCAGTTTTGGGACCCTCACTACAAGAAAGACGTTGAGGCGCTGGAGTGTGTCCAGAGAAGAACAACAAAGCTGGTGAAGGGTCTGGAGAATAATTCTTATGAGGAGCTGCTGAGGGACCTGGGGTGGTTTAGTCTGGAGAAAAGAAGACTCAGGGGAGACCTTAGCGCCCTCGACAACTATGTGAAAGGAGGCTGTAGTGAGGTGGGGGTCAGTCTCTTTTTCCCAAGTAGCAAGTGGTAGGATGAGAGGAAATATCCTTATGTTGCTCTGGGGGAGGTTTAGACTGGATATTAGGAAAAATTTCTTCACTGTAAGAGCTGTCAAACATTGGAATGGGCTGTCCAGGGAAGTGGTGGAGTCACCATCCCTGGACATATTTAAAAGATGTGTAGATGTGGCACTCAAGGACATGGTTAAGTGGTAGGAGTTGGCAGTGCTAGGTTAATGGTTGGACTCAATGATCTAAAAGGTCTTCTCCAACCTAAACAATTCTGTGATTCTACAATTCTATGAAAAGGTGATTTACAATAGCCAGAACCTAGGTCCTTATCTGTAAGACATAATCCTCCTACTGCAAATAAGAAGGACCTCAAATCCCTTCTTACTTTCTGTCATATCACAGGCTTAGGAAATTCACCTGGGTCAGATCTCTGCATTTTAAAAATCTTTTTGGCAAAAGCCACTCTTCCAGGTAACACACTAAATGCAAAATACCATAATTTGCCAGGACCCATTTTATGTTTCTCCGGAGCTCTAAGTCCTAGCTGTGTCTCTGAAAGCCAAATGTATGTGGTTATTACGTCCCGACATTTCAGTCCTACTACCATACCAAAACCACACCCTCTCATCCTTACCTTTGTCTCACCAAATAAGTGCTTCTTCTCAGTCAGAAAACCTTCAGCATCCTCCCTTTGTAATACTTGTAGCCACTATAATACTTTCAGCTATTTTTGAGATAGACTGAGATAGAAAAAAGACTAGGAATTTCTGCAAAATGCAGTAACTGCAAAGCAACTTTATAAAAGCACCTCATTAAAATAAAATGTTTTTAGTATTTATTTAGTATATTTCATCACTAATGAAGTTATTCTTTTATTGAAAGTCCCAGAAGAATGGGATCTGAACTGATTCATTGACTGGGTTCCCAGCAAAGATGAAAGCATAACCAGAAAGAGATTAGTGAAGGAAAATCAGAAATGGAAAGAAATGGAGTGAGGAAGATTTTTAACCTCAGTTGCACACATAAAATTGATATTACCTGAGATACCACTGGACAGCCCAACATATCACAGAAATCTTACATCTATTTCAGACAGTGGGCTATTATTCCTACAGAGTAGAATGCTGTCTTGCCCGTGCTTTGTAGGCTTGTGGATGTTAGTTTCAGTGACAGTGAAATTGTGTGTAATCTCTTCTGATTACACCAAAATTGCTAGGATTTGCAAAGAACACATTTGAATTCATATATCCAAAAAGTAAATCAAGCTTATAATTTAGGCACCATAACTTTCGTAGATCTGACATCAGACCATTTTGACTGAAAGGTTTAGGGAAGCTATTTTCAGGCACATCAATAAAAGACAGCTTCCCAAGGAACTGTGGTGTTTATGTGGAGGAAGAAAAGCACTTCTGCCTGCATAGATAGGAATGTTCATTTTATCTGCAAATGTGACATTTTCTACTATACATTTTGAAACAAAGACTGTTCCCTTATGCTAATGTTATTCCCCAGTGTCAGATTCCCATAGCCATGATGCGTTGTATGAAAGCAATTAAGCAAGAGACCCTATGCACATCAGTCACAGCTTCATTGAACTACACCAGTACAGCACAGCAAGAATTTCCCAGTAATTCAGAAAGAGACATAAATAGATATATACAGTAATCACAGAAAGGGACGTAGATACTGAAGAAATTACAGTGGCAAATTTACTACTTGTATTTTTAATATAATGCTATTTTTCAATGCTGAATTGTCACCTGAGAAAACAGAGAACTGCCTTGTTACCTCATACCTTCTGTGTAGGATCTGCTTCTACAGTGCTTCCATTTGACTTCAAAAGTGACTCAATAGCATTTCCAGATCTGAATGGTTAAACAACCCAAACAACCCCCTGGGGTTTTTTTCATTCAATATTATTTAATAAAACATTAATTTAATCAAATGTCTTGGGAGATAGAAAATCAAACAGCAATCGGAATACCTTTAATTTCCTCTTTGCTGATCCACAGTGTTAAATGAAATGAGAGAACTGCTTTTGTTTCCAACATTACTACAGCTCAACAGCTGTTTCTTTGCCTGGTTTTACACAGATTTTGAACACCTAGTAAGGCAGTTTTCTTTAAACAAAAACTCAGATCTATTCTTGCAGTGATAGGAAGAGAAGGGGCTTTTAGGTTTCAAATAGAAATATAAATTCTCATGGAACACGGTAAGATTTGTAAACCTAGTTCCTCATGGGGAGTGTTTGAAGTTAAATTTGTGTCTTCTCATCATCAGGACATCCTTTTATATTCCTACCCTTTAACCAAAAGGTGAGGGCAGTGGCAATAAGGAAAAACAAATAATATCCAGCTAGAGAGAATCAAACAAACAGGGCCAGAAATCAATGTGCAGAATCTTGGCTGACAGCAAAATAACTGTACATCTCTCACAAGGTTTTTGTTTTAAACTCTACGTTGCACACAAAGTCCTGCAGCAGCTGACTTCACTAGTCTCCCTGTCCTTCCCAGAGCACTAGGGACCAAAACCCACAAGCAATAAGATGGCTGTCTTCACATTCAAAAGTCCTCACATGTTGTTCTATACTCACTGGAGTCTATACCTGTAAGAGTGTAAGAGCTCACCTCCTTTCTTCTTGGACATGAACTGGGTTTCAGCTGCAGGGCTGAACTGTGCAGAGGGCTACAGGAGTGGGGAGACGGTGACCATGCACTCAGGCTCTGTGCTGCTGTCTCCTTTTCCACAATACTCAGCTAGAAGCAAGTGAGGAGAAGAGTGGAAGCAAGACACGAGAGACAGGTACTGTCACAGATTTGAGTCCCTCCTGCCTAGCTCAGCAAGACAGAAGAGCAGTAGTTTGACAATGTATTTCTCTTGTGTTTGCCCTCCCCTACCTCTCATTCAGAGCAACAGTGATGCCAGATAACACTGAAGAGTATACAGAGTAAGTTCAGTCTGATCCTTTCTGGCTATGAAGAATTTTGCTTTATCGGTGCATTTCCCTGTTGCTGGTCCATTCACATCAATGACACAAACCTTTAAAAGAGAAATTCCACATTCTCTAGTATCTTCTGCACCTTCCTATTCAGTATCACGCTCAAACTTGAAGTCTGAGATTTTTCTACACAATCAATCCACTTGTTAGCAAGATCTTAATCACTGCAGATGATTATGATGGGGCTTATGTCTCACCTCAAAACTAGCAGAGCAGCAGGAGAAAGACTCATCATACCAATGCTCCACTTATAGTCCATGCCTGGATCATCTTCTCATCCTAGAATAATACAGAGCTTAGTGCTCTTCATCACAAAAGAAAGAAGCAAATAAATGAATGAAATAAGCCTACTAGCTTCTTAAACTTCAATGCAGTTTAAGCATCACCTACTCTATAAGTTACTGCATTGCCACTTTTATATTTAATGTATAAATCTTAAAAATTTACATATTCTTAATTTTATTTCTTTATTCTTTCAGGGGTTTTTTGCTCCTTTTCTTTTTGCCACCCCTTTTTCCTTTCCAACATAATCCTTTAAATAGTTTTGCAAGTTTTTTTTCTGATACTTACTGTGTATTTATATTATCTAGGACAAAGACCCACAAATGTACTTTCTATTGAAATTAGTGGCCAGCAGGCACTTAAATCCCGCTATGACTGTGGCCCCTCCATCTACAAACTCCATCCTGAACAGACTCATTATTTTAAGTGGCAGTCATGTTCCCAGAGCTTACCATCTGAATAGATAAGACAGCAGGAGGATAAGGTAAGGTTTATTCCCATTAGCAGATGGGAGTAGAGGCATACAGAGTTTTATTATCCAAGGTGATCCAAAAAGTCTGTTAGGAGCATAAGTCAAGGTCATTTCTTCAGACCCAACATCTAAGCAACATCCAGCCTTCATATAAGCTGTTTTTCTCCTTAGCTGCAATAAATCCTACTATGTAGCTCAAGTTTAGTTTATCTAAATAGGCACACTGAAGCAAGTCATACTGATTACATTAATTGAGCTACAACTTCTAAGCTGGACCACTGCACACAAATATGGAGCAAGGAAAGGGGCCTCAGTCCTTCTCTTGGACATAGTCTCTTTCCTTGTAGTAGGCCACACGAGGTCAGCAGGACAAACATCCATGAGAACATGACTCCTAATGTCCATAGTTGGAGCTGTTCATTTCAGTCCATGTGTCTAGCAGATATGTATGAGCTCCACCAAACTGTTTCACAAGTCCTGTGTGAAGGAGTTAAAAGTTGGCATTTTCTGCCTTAATGGCTGCTGAGGTCCTAAAAGATCCTCCTAGCATGGCAGTTTCAAGTTGAAACTGGAGTTGGATCTGAAAGTTCTGATTACTTTTTGGTTCCTCTTTACTGCCTCCCTTCGTGCAGAAGACTTCACAAGTTCCACTATCCCACATTTGGACAGAGAGTTTCAATGGGAAGGGGCAGAGCACCAAAAAGTTCTTTATGAGGTATTTTTTTTACTGAACTGCAATGACTACTATGTCTACTGCGACCTACAACTGCCATTTCTTTGTGAGCCAGGCTGTGAAAAGATGTGTCACCTGGTCAATCTTGTAGCAGTAGAAGTACCTGGGATATAGTTACATATAGCAACTCTTTTACTAATGCAAATTATATTTTCTTTTTTTAGGGAAGGTTATTTATACTAATATACAGTATATTTTTGCGCTGAATCTGAATTGGGAGCATTGCAGTTACAGTATATGAGTATTGTTACACTAGCGTATGCATGACAAATAATTCTGGGAGTATTACTTACTTCTAAACAATCAGTTAGGTAACTGGATTCTTCAGCACACCACAAACTCCCAATGACAGAACACTGCAACCAGCTTATTTACCTAAGGATTACTTCCACCTGGAAGATGCAAAATGTGGCTTTGACCAGACAAGGGTGTTATTGTTCTGCAATATGCACAGAATCTTATTAACCTGAATGAGAAGATAAAGGGAAACACAATACCACAGTTAATGAATTTTAGTAGAAAGTCAATATATATATATACTTATTTTTTTGAAAATGAAGGGAAAGGGAAATACTTTTTCCCCACTATTAGCCTAATGACAATTAGAGCAAACGTTCCAAAGACAGATACATTTTTCTCAGATGAGTGTCACATTTTGGATGTTAACAGACATTTACTTCACTACTTCTGCCTTTGCCCTAGATGCAGTGAATAAGCCTACAACTGACTCAGGTGAAACAACAAACATCAGAAACCTCACTACTATGCAGTCATTTTGTCCTCTGTACTGAGAACACAACCTGCATTCCTGTGTCAGCAGCGTCCCCAGATCCCATTTAAAATATCCTGTTAACACAGAGGTGTTCCTTCTTTCTCCTCTATGTTTTCTTTGCCATTCCTTAAACAGCATTTGTCTGATCTTGGTTGAACAAGACTGTTTTACTGAAGGTAAGAAAAATCAAAGCCCACATGCATTGGCATGACTCAGTCTAAGAGTATATAATGAAAACAAAGAGGGAGAGTAATTGTTATTACTGAGAGATGACACATTAAAAAATCTGTCCTATGAGGAGCTCAGTATAAGAACATTACTATTGGGGAAGAGGGGACAAGAAACACCAACTTTCAGGTCATAATTGTAAGAAAAGGAGACCCTATGCTCAGTCCATTAATAAACATGTGGCCCCATAACACACTGAATATTGCCTCATTTTCAGCTCTTGTTCATATTTTGTCACTTTGAGCTGATGTGAACATTCATTTTAGTCCTTTTGCATTTACCTGTATTTCAACTTGCAGTGCTGACACAAACCTCTCACTTTCTTTTGCCTGTTTAGATTACACTCATCTCCTTTTATTCTTCTCATACCATATCCTTAAGAGCTTATAATTCATAGAAAGTTTCTCCTACAACTATGGAGGTAACTCTTTTCCTATGAAGTATTTATACAATCGGACTGAACATGGGAACAATCATGTTGGCACTCTCCCCAGTGTCTCCTATTCATTACTGGGGATAATGGTCTAATTTTACTTTCATTAAAAACAGGTATCACCTATAGGTGAAAATTCCAGTATGTTTGGGGTCACTTACAGAAAAGTATGTTCCTGTAGCACAGCAGTTCAAATGAGGATTTACCATAATTTAAGCAATGATTTATAGCAGAACTTTCATTTGAGTTTGTTAGAATACTTAATCAGTCCTCAGGAATACTCACTTCATCCCTGCCTTCTGGATCTTCAGATTGATGAACTCCAACCTGAAATAAGTAGTATTTGTTGATTAGAGAAAAGAGAGTGCAACAAAAGAGAAGCCTGGCCTTGAAAACTATTCATGCCACGCCAGGATGTGTTACATCCTCTATGTTGAAAACAAACATAACAGCGAGTTGCTAGAGCAGTAGGAGTAGAAATGTTTCAATTGCAGGGAAATGTTAGGCAGGACAACATAACAGATATTCAAAAAAACACTCTCAAAAAGTGGTTCAAACACCCGTTAAGTTTAGTTTGTATTTAACAAGAGTATTACATAAAGTTTCCTGGAGAATAAACAAAAAGTTACAAAACTCAAGAAGTAAACCAAGAGGCTGCCTGTTTGTTAGTAGAGCTCCGGGAACTGAAGCAAGCGTTTTCAGATCTGCAGTGGACTGGCCATGCCACATGTTTCAGGGCAGAGCAGGTTTTGAACCTGCTAGCAGAAAGAAGAGCTAGAGGAGGGGCTGGTGATCTGTTCCTGAGATGAGAAAAATGGGAGCCTGAAGGAGTAATGTGCAGTTGCATTAATCCTACACTGCTGTCACACAGTGATCACGCAATAATTAAACAATGTGTGCCAAACAGATTACATCATGACCTCCTGTTTTCTTATAATGAGGTGATAATTTCTTATTTCTTGTCACAAACAGAAAGAAAACACAAAGAGGTAAAGCCACATCAGAGGCCTTCTCTCAAAATCTCTTGAGGAGTCACACAGAGAGAAAACTGTCAAAGTAGGTAAGAGCTAAACAAAGAGAGACCCTTGGAGAGGGGTATAATAATCACCCACCAGCAATGTCGAGCATTCCTTCAGAGCTGAAAAATGAAAAGCCACCCACTCCTGCCTCAGGCCCATGTTTACCACAAGCATCTTGATAATATAAAGCACTGATGGAAAATGCTAACTGGAAAAAGAATAAACAAGGACAACTAATGCTCTACCAAGGCCTGAAATGAGACTGCAGAGTGATCAGCGAGATCGCTATTGCAGCTCCTGTTGGGAAATGGCCTTCTGTGGTCAGGCATTTTTCTCAGCAAGGTGCAAATAGCATTCAGACAAAAAAAGAAGAGCTTCTGAGTTTTCATTAGAGAGGCAGGAGATGTAATATTAATGTCAGCGAGCAATAAAAAAACAGATGGAACCGAGCACCTTCTCCTTGAGCAAGGATGGAGAGTTTGCCCAGAAAACACCCTGAGGAACACCCTAGGGCCATCTACACACTGGCTTCCCAGACAGAAATTAATACGATGGACGTTTCACCCCAAATCCCTGCACTGTGAGACAGCAACTAGGTAATTCTCCCTAGAGTTACAACACCCTAATATGAGAAGGGGCACAGTATCAGCACTGTCTCTGGGTCTCGAGGAACATCGATACTGTTCTCTAGCTGTAAGCTGAAAGCCTCATTCAAAAAATTCACATGTAAAAAATTCACAAAGACATTTTCGCATCTGCAGCACCCGCTGATCTTAGCTGGACTTTTGGCTAAAGAACTGAGAAAACAAGGTTGAAGGACAATTTGTGAACAACATAGATATACCTCCAAATGAAGGAGATAGATGGCTTGTCCAGTCTGATGACTGCTACCTTGTAAAATTTCCCTTCACAGTGCACTCTGTCTTCACTGGCTCTGAGGGTTTTTCTGTTGATTTTTCTTATTTGTTTGTTTGGGGGGTTAAATTACAATTTCATAGATCAATAATTCATTTTGCTACATATCATTTAATGTGAAGGGTTGGTACCAAAATGAAACCGACAAAAAAAAAAAGAAATATGCCTCTTAAAGTAATGAAGATGAGAAGCTGCTGCAGTTGTCAGTTGACAGATGTGTATTTCCGAAGAAGAGCTAATTAATACAGTCAAATAGCTGTACCTTCTGTTCCTTATTATATCCAGTTGTGGACAACACTTCTAGGAATATCTCATTTCCTTTGTCATCCTAGCTGAAGGAGGAAAATGAGCTCTGATTTAAGATCCTATTTCCCCACAGCTACTTCACAAACTAGCTACTATAGTTAGTCAACAATGAGGCTATAAATACACACACCTTATTTCAATGTTTCACTTGATGAAACATAAGAGGCCACTAGTGGACAGCTAGAATAAGAATGAAGGATGACTGCAGTAGCTCCTGGATGACCTGATATAATGCAAACTCAATGATAGAGTCAAAAGTGGGGGGAGGACAATATTTCACTCTGCCAGGTTTCAGTGACATAGAACACATCAGGGTCATTATCCATGATGGAAATGTAGATATGTTGCAATTTATTAGGTAAAGACAGACTGTTTAATAAGGAAACAAAAGAAATGATAGATTGTAACAGCAGGGTCCACCGCTTCTGACTAGACAGGCTATCCCAGAAAAGGATGGCTGATGGACTTTTATGAAAGATGCGACATCACTTTTCCTCAGTCAAGCGCGATGTGTTCCAGTCTGAAAGGACCTTTTGCACCTAAAATATTAATGAGAGGCATCTGAAAACAGAACATGAGACCTGGCTGCACATGAATGAAAATATTATGATAAATATGCCACCTACAGGTAAGATATCTAGATAAGATGTAACTTTATTCTGTTACATTGTAACCTGTATTCACAGGTAACAATCTATTTTCTACAGGAAATGAAGATGGATTGAACCAAAGTTAATGTCCAGATCACCTCTTCAACATGCTATGGCATAACAACACAGCACCATTGCTATAGCAGAAGAGAGGGTGACAACAAAATAAAAAGAGACAAAAAGATCAGTGAAAATTACCCACCTCCTCCCACACATGCCTTTATTATGGGATTTTGCTTCAGAATGTGGCTGTCCTTCTGTATATATTCATATGAATAGAGGAGACAGGGTTTCAAGGGACAGAACAAATAATCAGGCTCTGCGAAAATAACTTGCACAGCCTTAAATTTGTTTTAGCTAGAATGGGCTAGGATTTCTTCAGTGAAAAAATGCCAGCTGCTTAAAAAGCTCCACCTTTAACAGGAAAACATCATGTTCAGTTATGTGTTTTTTCCCCAAATAATACATTCTCTTCTTGTGAACCTAAAGGAAGAGAGAAACAGATTTCACAGTAGCCAATCACACAGAGACATGATTCAGAATAGGGAGTGGAAGAGAAATTTCTCCAAACACTCCCGAGTGTGCTAACCACTGAGTTACAGGCAGTTCTCCTCTGATCCATGCTGGGAAGAAAATACATTCTGAACTATTTTAAAAATTCAGGATATTTCAAAGTACAGCAGTGCTACCATCTAGCAAACCCTGCTCTCTGGTCCCAGAGATACAGCAAAAGGATCAATGCTGTTCCAAAATCCACTGCTGGCTGTGTGGAATCACATCCTATATTTGCAACACTTGCATGGGCATTCTCTAGAAAATTAGCAGTAACCCCTTTGGAAATTAATTCCTTTCTCTTTGTACCACAAAAGAGCACAACACATTTTAATTTCTTTTTGGTGCACGAAAATCCTTCCCTGTTGGGATTTAAAAGAGAAATTAATCCCAAAACAGTGATTCCAGTACAATTCACAACCCTCCCATAAACTCCCCAGCACTGCTTCAGGAGTAATTGACAAAGCAGTTACACTGTTGGTGATATAAAAAGGGCTCTACTGCAGTATTTCTTCAGTGTCTTACGGCTTAAGTGCAGCAGGTATTTGCTGAAGCAAATAAAACTACCCAGTAAATCCTCTGTAACATTTTGGGGTGGGAAAAAGAGATAATATTTTCAAATAGCTGCTACTGGAGAGCTGTTTTCATGACCCACCTGGGAAAAAAGGCCATAGCTAAACTGGGTAAGACGATTTCACTTAGTTTCCCTGCAATAAAGATGAAATCATCACTGGGCAACAACACACTGAATTTTAAACTTGAGTGTGTGGAAAGGATATTTTGAGGGGCATATATATGTTTTCTTTCATGCTGATCACCAAGTCAAGCACTCCATCACCAGAGTTCATGACTGCAAAGCGATTTAAACCCCACCATTGAGGAGAAGCCACAAGAAATTTTGCTTCCTTACCACTACATTTTTAACAGGTTGGCAGCATGGCAGAGCCTCAATGCTGAATTGCAAAGATCACATTTGAAAATTCCTGCCTGCGCAGCACAGAAGCACGATGCAGAGAAGCTGGGCAGGGGCTGCTACACAGTGATCCAGTACCTGGGCCAATACCTAGTTCATCTGCAGACTTTCACGTCTATTAAGAATAATAAATATTCAAAAGCTCCACCACCAGCTCCAATAGGAGTGAACAAAGAGATCTGATGTTCTGATTTGACTTCTTATATGGACAATCTTGCATAACACCATGGCAGTTGCTGCCAACTGCACTGATATTTCCAGGCGTTGAATTAGCAGATAATGTTCTTTCTGATGATCATTACCAGAAGATGCATAATGCTGCATGGGTACTCTTATTGAGCACGAGGTGAAAACACTAGCTTTAATGGATTGTCTTCAATGGGATCAGGGTACCCTTAAATAAATATTTAGCTATGAAGTGTCCTGTAAGCATGTGCCCTACTGAAACTGCCCTTAACACATTCACTATTAAAGCCTTCATATTTGCTGTGCTTCTTGTGATGTTTAAAATAGAAGCTAAAAGGGTCCCTTTATCCAAACCTGGCCATACTTAACTTAATTTTGCTTGCATTCTGCTGAGACCATCCCACACCCTTGCAGACAGGATGCAGCTAACTATTAGCATCTGCCAGAGTGAATCAGCAGGATCTGTACAACTTCTCACTGCAGATTCCCAAGCACCGCAAATCAGGGAAGGCAAGAGAAAATTCCTTGGTTACGTGTCTGATTTCAGCAGAGTCTAAATGCCTAACAAGAAGCTGGGTCAGTGTTTTTTTCTGACAAAAACAAGGGAATTAGCATATGTCAGTTATTGCAAAAGTATATTACGTCCTTCCAGTACATCACAGGGACACCAGCAAAGCCCAGTAACAACGGTGAAGAACTATAGAAGCAACATTTCAAAACTGTTAGGTTATATAGTTGTGGGTTTTTTTCCCCTCAAGTACACAATTGCCATTATTATTAATTCAATTAACTGTGTTATGCATAAAGGAATTGATTTTTTTGTTAGGAATAAACATCTCTCCTATAAACCCTTTGGAAGGGGGTTTTTTGTTTAGTTCGTTGGTATGTGTGTGTTTTTCCAGCAGAATTTTTATAAGCACAGAACTAGAGATGACTCAGAATTTTTATGAAGAGAATTGGGATAAATATTTGCGATAAGACAGAAGGGACAAGTTTATTGCAGAGTCCCACAGTTTTATAAAAAACGTTAATGCTGGAGCTTGTGGAACTCTAGATGTTGTATTAGCTGGGAATACTAATCACAGAAAACTTGCAGTAAATCTGAGAGATAAACAACAGGGTCAGGGACTGAAAATTGCTGGCAGATAAGCTTTGTGACAGAAATGTTTTAAAGATGGTAAAAAAAAAGTTGCAAAACTGCCAGGAAATAATGGGAGAGGGCATCACTTTCTTCCCTGAGAAATCTGTTCTCATTTGGGCATGAATCACTGCATACTTGAATGTGAGACCCTCTTCTCCCAAGCTATAAATTACACAAGTACAGGACCACGCAAGACACGTGGATCCAACCACTGGCAACAGCTGCCAACAGGTCCTTCCTAGAGCTGCTTCCTACCCTGTTCACATAGCAAAAGATGGCAACCTGCTGAACTTAATCAGTAAAAAGGAGAAGCCGTCACACATACGTAATCTTTTTCCAAAGATTTACTCTTAAAAGAGTATCCCCACTATGCTGTTAAAAAACCACAGCAGAATACAGAGGCAAGGAAACAACGTGAAGGTTATAGTGCATCTGAGCAGTTTGGAAAGAGAAATGCCATGGCAATTACACTTACAATGAAAACCATGGCAATTAATTCACTTTGGTGAACGCAAATTAATTATTAACATTTTCTTCACAGAGTTGCTAAATTGAAAACAAATGAGAAAAGTTTAGGTTTGCAATCAACAGAGGAAAAAGAAAGGACGTTAACTGTATTAGCTTTAAATTACTTCTGATGTTAGGCAGACGAGTCATGCATCAGTACAAGATACCTGAATAAATAATTTGCATAATTTTAAAAAAAGCATGAGAAATTATCACAAATCAAGGAAAGTATATGACTTTTTTACATCATTTCAAGCTAATGGGCAGAAAAATAGGAACTGCAGGCTTGGAGAAAAAAAAACAACAAACAATGCCAGGATGAGAACTGCTGGATGATGATGATTTCATAATTAAAGCTGAAGTCCACAAATCTTTGCTATGAAAATGCATAACTTTTTGAAAGGACCAGTAAGTTGTCCTCACTGCTAGAAACTTGCTCTTTAGTCTGCAATTACCAAGCTTCAGCTTCCCATCCTCCTTTCCTAATGTATCTATCTCCTAAATCCATCAGACATTTACCGTGAGACAGCTTCTTGCTACATAGGCACTACGTCTACTTTTAAATGTACTCTGCAGTGAACTGGATTTCTTCTTTCTCTCTCCTTGCAAGACAGACTATGATGAAGTGGCAGAAAAGAGCCTTGTAGTTTTCTTCTGACTCTTCCCAGCCAGCCAACATACTTGTTTTAAGTATGTAAACAACACAATTGCACAGAGTATTCTGGCAGTACTCTCCTTAATGCCAAAACAGTAATAGCATTGCTATATTTTCATTCAATATATAGCCCACTGAAGTTTGCTAGTACCTCATTTGTCATTTCTGGCACCACTCCGTAATGGGAGCTCAATTTGAGCTAGCAGTCACTGCACCTCCTGAGAGGTGTCCCCACACTCTGGCTGTCGTTCACTCATCATTTCGGGCAGCCCAGCTTCTCCTGTGATGACCCTGATACTTCTAAATAACTCTTATGCTTTTACTTAACTCTTCATTAACTTCTTGTTCTCTGAAACTTCATCAGCAATTACTTCGTTTAAAGCTGGTAAGAAATTTTTCAAGTGTTTGCAGACAAGAATGTGGGCTTCCTTACCCTGCTGTCTTCATCTCCCATCCTTGCTAAGGACAAGCAAGCCACCTCAAACTGCGCATCGCAACGCGCTCATTGAAAAATCTTAATTGTTACTTTTAAATTCATTTAATATATGCTATATTGATTTCATTCGGCAGTAATTATTTTTCTAATCAGAATGTTGTTCTGCCAAAAGTCAGATGTTTTACCAGAGTCCGTGACAACAGTGTTGCCTTTATCAAACAGATTTGTAATTTAATTAAAACTGGTATCAAAGAAATAAATGAACTGTTTATTATAAAACCATGTTGAATAGCATTCATTAGAATGAGGGGATTACGGCTTACATTGATTTTTATCAGTCTTTTCATGATTTGTTGAGAACTGATAAAAAGCTAACCAATTTAAAGCTACCTAGCGCAGATTTTAATTTATAAACATGCAGGCAGATCATTAGCTTTTATTGTGTCCTTCATATCTTCTGTAACACTCCTAGAGTTGCTGAACTCAAGTGGTTTGGAGAGCTCTTCAGTCAGTTCTTTCAGCACTCCTGGCTGCACTGCAAAATTGCAGCGTTCAATTCGAGCAGCGGCTGCTTACCAACAATGCTGCTCACATCCACTGCCACATTCCCAGGCGCTGGCACTTCCCTCTGGGTACTGACATTTGGATTTGTGCATTTGCTGAAGGAATGAGAGAATGATACAACACTTCTGTTCTCATGAGGGAAACAAAAACCCAACATATTCCAAAATTTAAAAATGTAATTAAACTACCAAAATTCAAATTTGTAAAACAATTTGTTTCCCTTCCTGACAGTGCTTGAAGAGCACTGAGTAGTTCTGAAAAGAAATGAGAAGAAAAGAAAAAAACCAACAACAAAGAAACCCCAAACCCACAGCAAACACAAGAGGAAAGACCAGCAGAGGAGGAGGCAGAATGGTAACAAACAGCAGCTGTGCAGCCTCGGGGACACCCCCCTGATTGCACTGGCGTGGCTATTGACCTCCCAGGCAGCACTGAAGTCCTTGGTGAGGCAGCGCATCCTCTGGGAAACAGGAGCCTTTGCTGTGCTGCCAGCCCAAAGCCTTTCTGATTGTTCTCTCTTAGTCCTCTACAGCAGCTACAGCCAGCTCCATATTTCACCCTCACAGAGGGGTGTGACACTCGTCTGAAAACTTTCCAAGAATGATGACATGCACACACACACACACACACACACTCACACTCACACTCACACACTCACACTCACACACACTCACACACACTCCTCTGAGCACAAAAACCAGGCTGGAGAGTAAACGCAGTAAATATGACTCCTCAGATAGCTGGGATTATGGATCCCAGCCAAGAACTGGAGTTCCCATCAGCACTGATGAAAGATGCACATTTTACAGCATGAGCAGGACATGAGGTGAAGGGATGACAAATAAATCATGATATTCACCAGAAAAGGTCAGAAAACCAAAAATCCAGTAAGAAACAAGAAAATGACCTGAGTATCTTTACTGAATCAATGGAAACTTAGGCTTACAGCATATTGTTATACTGTACCATTTTAAGGACATTGATTTAAGGACACTGACATTCTCTCTAGATTGAGAAAGAACAGTAATGCCTGAGAATGATAACACAACTTTTAGAAGAAGGGTTCAAGGTACTTTAAACAAAATATTTTGAGATAATGCTCCAAACCTAAAGTCTAAAACTGTCTACCCATCATAGACAGGCTTTATGAAGTATCCATTACTGTGATCTATATTCATTTCTTTTCTAAAATTCATGTCATAAACAGGGAGAGCTAACCACAGCTTTTGATGTGAAACAGAAACACACAGCCTATTTTGCCAGAAGGACATAGCTTCTCTAAGATGTTCCAGAGCAGAAATCAGCAGCATATGCAGCACAGATCTCACGTAATTTCATCTGATTGCCACCTTGAAAACTGAACCATGCAGCTTCAATATCCAGAATATTCTCAGACCTTTATCCAGATTGAAGAAGAGTATTACTTTTGCCAAACCTGAAGGTCACAAGAAAATAGCTGTGTCCACAATGTTTGGATGCTGACACAGACTCTCAGTCAGGTACTACTGATCACCCCATTTCTTCCAAGGTCCAGGAACAGAAGTGTGTTCCTCACGTCTCCAACATTTTGAGCCACTTTCACAATCATACGGCAAATTAATGTTTTTTGATGAGGGGCCAGTCCCAGTTTCCACCAAGTAATGACTCGGAGTGCTGTGGCAACACAAGAGAAAGAGAGCTCTCCTCATGTCCTCACAATCAGAGTCTGGTGTTTCCAATCTTCACACTGTGGTTGGTCATGCACATAACGGGACCTTTGTCACTGTCACACGTGTGGATTCACCCACGTACCACGCATCATCAAAACAGCGCAGTGAGGCTGAAGCTGTGAGCAAGGACACTGGAGGATAAATCTATTAAGAGATGGAGACAAAAATGTCTCCCTGCATTACTGAGAGCCTAATTCTGCCACCTGATCAGCGTTCACCTCGTTGTTCCCGGAAAACAAATGGGTTCCACTCACTTTCAAAAGGAACACCTAAATAGGCGTTGTATCCCAAAACAGGAGTTATTTTCTTTGCTGGAAGTAGGCAAAGGGCTGATAAGCACACTACTCTTTACCCAACTCCAGCCTCTGAAGGAATTCCGCATGGCCACCTGCATGAGCACACAGGGGAGCCCTGTGCTTGTCACACCAGCCATAAAATCCTGAGACAAAGTAAGGTCAAATTTTTTTCTGTATGGATATTGAAGACATCTTTTCACAGGAATCAGTCCTGTCACATTTTTTCTGTGGTTCTTCCTTGCAATGGTGCCATACTTCAACTGTAACAAGGAAAATAGAGGCATAGTTTAGTAGTGGACAAGTTATGGTTGGACTCGATGAAGTTACAAAGATAGGCAAGCAGAGACAGTGGGATTCCAGTTAGTTATTCCAACCTGGGGATGACTGCATCTGCAAAGGAAAGAGACGATGAAAAGCCTGTTGAAGCTCAGCAAAGGTACTATTATAAGAGAGGAATAATAGAAAAATAGTCTTATTTGTGCTCTTCTCATTCCACAATATCATCCTGCCAGCTTTCATGTTAGACAAAAGTGTTTCTTTCTCTTTATTCCCAACACCTAAACACTGGACTGAATTAATCTGCAGCTATGTACAGACTAGTTCCTATATTATTAATCTAGATTGGAAACTGCAATTACCAGTATTATTGCTGCTTTTGAGTACTATGGATGCTTTGCTCACCAAATGCCCCCTTTGCATCTTCCAAGCTATCTATGAATATTTAAAATGTGTTTCTTTCTCTTTCCTCTGCCGATACTACTTTTAAAAATAAAACAAACAAATAAGCAATCAAGGACTATAAAAACAGCTTTGAAAAACTAGTTTTCACTTTATTCTTCCAAGAAATACTCCTGTCAACATTGAGACTGAATAGTTAACACTACATAATTTTAAGAGCCATTGTAGAAATTACTAAGCATAGAGAAAAAAAAAAGAGAAAAAGAAAACTTCAGCTTCTCACTATTTCTGATTGCAGAGGTTATTGGTTGCTGTTCTCTCACGAGGAGGACTTCAAAAACAACGTGTAGTCACATGTATATTTACTGGCTATTCAGATAAAATCTCGAGTGGATTATCCACTGTGTTAAACTAAAGTGGATATTGTCTGCAGAATATTCAGATGGATTTACTCTGTTGTACAGACATTGTGTTAAAATCTTTGTGAAGTAATTTCATGATAAAACTTAGAAATAGGAGAAAAAGGGTATGATTTACTTATCTGTAAGGTAATTATCTGCAGACAGACAGTTGTTTGTAGCAGACTACATTTTTCCTTTTAATCCATAAATCAGATCTCAGGCCCAGCATTCCACTGCCTTCTAATAAACACCACAGATTAACAAGGGTACAGTGCAGATCCAAGGGCTCTGTGGAAATGCATCCAGTAAAATATCACTTGGCCAGAGAAGGAACCAGGAGGGAAGCAAGAGCAAGCAAAACCCAGTCTTCCTCCCAAAGCCATATGCAATTCAACACAGCATCTTTGCCATGTAGTTCTTCTAGTTTTGTGTACAATGGAGTGAAAAGGAGTTAGTCCCTTGTGTGGCAAAACCATGCAAGAGGAAGTAATCTTGTATCTGTTCATACTCTGTTTTCATATTTCCATATTTACAATGGCAGTTCATTGTGTTTTGTAAGCCTACTGCCGTATGACGAATTTTTATTGCATTTAAGCTCCATGATAAACATAGCACCTAGCAGAGCTAATTATTACAGCCTGAATTCATTACCATAGGAAGCTACATTCCAAAATTGTTCAGGGTAGACAACTCCCCCCGTCCCAGGTCCTTTCTCATTAAGCCACAATTAGTATGATAAATGGGGATGGTTATTTGGTTATAGGCAATAATGGTAATGCTTGTTCATCACAAAACGGGGAGAAATAATTAAATATTACAAGAAATGGTTTAATAATTAATAATAATGCCTCAATCACCTGCAAATAAAGTAGAACTCCATCCAGGTGTTCATTACCGGCTGCAGTTCAAAGCCAATACGGCCTTAACCTCAAAATAGCTATCTGCAGTAATGTAGTAGGCAGAAGGATGAAATCGTGCTTGTCCTTGACAGGAGTGCTGCAAGGTGCTTGGGACTGAGGATGTACAGTCAAGCTGAAGCTGGAGTTGGTAATCATTCTGGCTAAAGCAGCTACAGCCTGAGGAGCCTGTGACTGCATCCACAATGGCTCCCTAATTCTTAAAAACCACCCAGGCCAGCTCCTCCCTGTCCGCAGAGCAACCTAAACAGCACTTGAGGCTCCAATTTTTTAATATACATTGAATTAAGGAAGACTCAGGTAACCGCTAGGTCAAATGAAAATAGGTTCACTCTTCTGTCAACTTAATTACAAATACGGCATTATATAATCTCACTTAATTGCACCCTTCACCTCTTTAACATCCTCAGCCTTCTGTCTCAAGCCACCTCTCCTCAGAAAACAACTCCCATAGACTGAAACTGCCTTCCAATAATTAAGCTCAGTATCCTCTTTTCTCCCAGGAGTACACAAGACCATGTCAGTGACAAAGAAATCAAAGGCAACAGGGCTCAGCAGCACCTCCAGAGGGTCATCTAATTCGCCTCTTCATCCCAAAGGCAGGATCAACTTCTTCTAAATTGTTCTTGACAGAAGTTCATTTAATCTGCTCTTAAATCCTCCAGTGGCTCCACAGCCTCCCTCAGCAATCCAGTCTGTGATCAGTCTCCTTTACCGTTAGAAAACTTTTCCAAATGCGCAGGCTATATTTTCCTTACTGCAATTTAGCCCATCACATCTTGTACCAGTCTGTCAAAGGTAAAGCAACATCAAGTAAGGGAATTTTACTTGACTTAATTTACTGCCCACAAACACAAACCTGCAATCACTGATTCAGGCAGTGAGGAAAAAAACCCATAAACGACGGTGCAAAAACCTACTTAAACACCTGTCCTTCCCCTCCTTGCTCTCAAGTACCTTTATTTTTGCTTTCTTTTAATCTCAGTGAACCACAGTTCCTCCAGTGAGGCAATAGGTTCATAGGAGGCTGAAGTACTGTGAATTACAGTTTCTTTCTAACACTATGATTAATGGCTTCCTGCCATGCTGTTCCTTAGTTTCCCCCTCACAGTGTGGGTCACACATGAGCTGCAGTCGCCCAGGAATGTCCCTGTCCCATCGTGGATCAACCATGGCCACAGTCCCTCATGTGTGTCCTTGTCCCAGCATGGGTCAACCACTGCCATGGTCCCTCAGGCATGTTCAAGCATGCAGGTTTGTTAACTTCTCCAAGCAGACTGGTGCCCATGTGTAGACATGACATTCCCCCTGTAGCCTCACTGCACTGAGCCACTTGCAATTAGGCAGCCATGCACTTGTACCACAAGAGCAGCAAGCAATTTGGGGAGGAGGGGTTGGCAACACCACAATGCAACATGGTCAACTTCCCTGCAGCCTGAGGGCCCTCACCTCTAGGGTTCTTCAGCCACCTCTTCAGCTGGTGGTCAGTCAGCTCTGCAGCTGATGGTCAGTACCTACAGACAGCTCCCTGCCTTCCCACCATAGTGTTTTTGGCTCCTTTGTCTTTCTTTCCCTCTGTTCCCAATGCTCCTCCTTCAGAACAAGCAAAGCATGGTCTCGGGCTGCATGGGCAGGATATGACTTTTGTGCAGGTATCTCTGGAGGTAGCTACACACAGCTCATCTCCATCCCCACCAGAGCCTTGAGCTGATCGGCTGCTCAGGACTTCTTATCAGCTCTGTTACTTTGGAAGTTGTGCTTTCTTCTTTCATATTTCAGTTTCATTACTCCATCACTGAAAGGTACTTACACACGTGCTTAAGTACCTTCCTTTGCTTAATCAAAGGCTGTGTACTTGTATGCAAACATGCAAATTGCAGGCAAAATTGCTCTTATGTAAACCACTACTTGATATTTTTCATGGAGTTGGAAGTGCACAACAAAAACTTCTACGCCCATTAAACATTTTTAGGAAAAGCTTTTAACTTTAGGTGAGGAAATGTTTCGTGGGGAATTTGAGTATATTATCATCAGTATCATCAGAAGAGAAGAATAATTTTATTCCTGACAGTTGTCTTTTACAGCATGTCATTAGAATGATCCCTTTATAGCACCCATTCATATACATGACATCTTAAGTCATGCCCATCCATCTTCCTCAGCAGATAAAAGACTGTCATCCTTCTAATATCTCATTTTTTCATTTGAAAGGCTGTGTCAAAAATCATTTCACAAGCATTAACAAGTCCAGCCTACCAATTTCCTGGAATCTTCAAGCACTTTGTAGGGCCACTTTTTCTTCCTTCCTTTCTGCCCCCACCCCACCCCCCATCTTGCAATCTTGTAAAAAAATGAATAAATGCAAGAATGCAAGACACTTCCTGAATGAAGGACTAAGGGAAATAGACCATTTTTACCAACCCAGATCACTGATAAGCAGATGATTTTGTCATCAAGAAGCTTGTCTAACCAGATGGAATATATACCTTGTCTGTTTGATTTTCAAAATCCACACACAGAAATAGTCTCTGAGTTAGAGAAGACTAGCAGACCATATGAGGACAGCTGTCTCTCTGCGATGCCTGGAACAGGCAACAACAAACCAGTTGAGAATTGGTTACCAGTCTAGCAAAGGCTCTTTGCTCTGGTGCTATATTAAATTCCCATCAAAGTTATTATCTCATCTCAATTTCTCCTCAGTCTCATCTTAGATCACTACAGTTCATTTTTCTGCTCATATCTTATTCATCTCTCACCAGAGAGATAAAAATGCACATCCCATATCTTGTTTTCCTCACTTAAAGCAGTCAAGGAAAAACAGGGTACTTCCACCCAGATTTACATCTTTGTAACATAGAAACGTCTTCCTGCAGGTGAGCAGCTTGTTCTAAATTCAACTTTTACATTTTTGCGGGACTGCTGAGTAAACAAATGTGTTTCCCCTCCTTTGAGAGAAATTATTTTTTCATACATGGGTTCCTGACACAGCTCTCACTGGTTCATCACCTTCACATGCATAATAGACCTGCATTCTTCAGGGACCATAACAGCGAGACTTACCTTTCCATACACTGCATTTAGGTAGTTAGGGTCCAATCTAACACCAACTCAAAGTAACTGTATAGCATTAAATCAGACTTGCAGGATGTGGTCCCTTCACACAAAGACTATTTCATAAAGTAATTGTGTTCAGTCTATGAGAAACTCCATGCACTGACTCACAGAGTGCTTCTTTACATATTGCAAGGCTCAGTATCCCAGCCTGATGTTAATTGTTTGCATTGCTAGCACTGGATGTCAGCATGCTGTCACTGAAGGAACACATTATTATGATAGGGCTTTTTAGTACAAAGATTACCTATCAGCGGAAGACAAAAAAAGTAAGAGAACCCATTCAAGATCTTGTAATATAATTAGCACAGTATAATAGATAAAGAGTTTTAATGCAGAAATCACCTCCCTGCTGGTGGAGGAAAACATTAACACTTTTCTATGCTGCTGAAATACTAAAGAACTGAAGTTTATTCCTCATGCAGCTGAAGGGATCTCTTCATAGCCAAGTAGGTATCACCCAGCCAAGAGACAAAGAAGTAAGACCAATATGCTTCAGTAAAAGCAAACCATCAGATTGGTCGCTTGTTAGATGATGGATAATGAAATGTATGTTTATTTCTTGCTACCTCCTGCTCCAGTAGGCAAATGGTAGGACAAACCACAATCCTCTCAGTCTGAATACAGTAACAACATAACAAATATATGCAGAACTCACATCTGTGTGTCTAGTATATGGCACTGAATCTAAACTTTCAGTCATCCCAATAGCAATGGAAATCCTCTCCCTAAAAAGACAGGGAAATCCTCTCCTTATATTTTGTTTATATAGTAGTCAGATTTTCTAGTAGGCCACCATATGTAATTCTGAAGTCTGTGATTCAGTGGCAAGTTGGATTTAAAGTATTTAAAATTAGGCAGAAGTCCTTGGAGTTACATGGTATGGAGGAGGTTTTCTCCCTGATTTTAATGACTGCACATTATAGTGCTGCACAGTTTGAAACGTCCATTTTTCATGCTGGATACATTTAAGTGACTTGAGGCTGATACATAAACAGAACCAGGAAGTACACGATTCTGGCTACCTGAAAGTTATCCAGCACATAAAATAATAATGCATTTTATCAAAAAACCCCAAACAACAAGCCAATAAAAGATTGAAAGCAGAGACACCTTCTCTTGTAACTCACATCAGTAACTGGAGCAAGTAAACGTATCTGAGCAAATCTATGTCCAAGTAATACACACACTACAATTTGCTGCTAAAGTTTCAGTCTTTCTGAAAAGGTGCAAATACAGTCCTTTGACTAATCAAAGACCGTGGGTCATTATGTAATTTTTACAAGACCCTTCCTGCTACCCTTCCTATTTTAGCCAAATTCCACTTTGACAGATATACTTTCCAGCCTGCATGCTCTCTAGTTCTAATGAGGTGCTTTGAGTGGGACTCAGCTAGAGATGCAAACATAAGAATCTAGGTGCTGCACTCAATGAAGTCTACAGAGGGACTCAGCTCACTGCCCCATAGACTTCTATTCAGGGAGGCCTGACTCATTCTTGAGGTGCTACCAACCAACCCTGTTGACTATATGTTGACCATGCTGACCAGAGTTCAGACATCTTCCTCACATACACAAGTAGCCTTCTTAATCTGGAACTAAATCTCACTATACATGGCTGAACAAATTCTCTGGCTTCTTTTCCAAATACTGGCAAACAGCGTGGCTGACACTGAACTTTCACATTGCAAACACCCACACATTTCCAATTCAGTTTGATCTGGAAAAAAACAAAAAAAGCCTTTTTTTTTTTCAAGTCTACAAAACCACAGAATTACAGAATGGTTGAGGTAGGAAGGAATCTCTGGAAGTTATGTAGTCCATCCCTCTCTGCTCAAGCAGGGCCACCCAGAGCTGGCTGCCCAGGAGCTTGTTCAGACAGCTTTTGATTATCTCCAGGGATGGAGACTCAACACGCTCCCTGGGCAACCTGTGCTTGGTCACCCTCACACTGAAAAAGATTTTTCCTGTGGTTCCACATGCAGACTGAAGTAGGTTACTTTTAATGGGAACTTTTAAGGGCAATAAAATTCCCTGACCAAGTATGCACCACTGAGCACAACACTGCCATTTGTGACTTAAGATTAAGAAACTGCAGACTGGTAATGCACTGCTACTCTCGCCCTTTGTGACTTCAAGAATAAGGCTGACTGCACTCATAAATACCTTCACATCTGTGAAGAGATGATCTTCATAGATCTTTATAAATCTGTGAAGAGAATTGAGCAAACCACAGGAAAGACTAATGACTGTAGGATAAAAGTAGTGCTGGCTTATATAACCAGCTTCCTGTGCATTTTAGTATTACTTCTTTTAAATCTAGCAGCCAACAGAAGTCTGAACTTGCAAAGTCATTTAACAAAGGTAGAAAAAAACACTGAAAACAAGACTAAGCTTCTTCCTCCAGCTTTATGCCTGTGGTAGATGAGCATAGCTATATTCACTTCAGTAAGACTTACCAGATAATAACAATTTAAAATCTAGCCTGTGTTTTTCTGCTGTGTAGCTTTCAAATGCTATATATGTATAGAGAGATATTTTAATTCTGTTTCATGGTAAGAAGATATAAGATCAGTAATTTAAAAACCAAACCGAAAAAAAGGCAACCAACAATCATTCAGAGGGTTGACAGAATGCCTTTAATGGCCTTATAATGTCTACTAAGGCAACTTAGATATTCAAATAGGAGTATCTGTTCCTGGTGCCTAATTTGTACCGCACAACCATTCTGGGCAGCCCCAGTTACTTACATTTTGATTTATTGCCTTTGATTCTTTCCAGCCTACTTTAATTAGCTTGCAGAGACAGGGACAGCACAAGCGACATGGCTTCCATTTGATGTACCATTTCATAAAACCCTTACAGTAATCAGTGAAAATAAAGCCAGAAAAGGATATGCTGCAACAAATGTTGTACTCTGTTGCAAAGCAAATCTTGTAACTTCATACAGCAAAGATGCTGTAGATGTTTCAATAGAGAAGGATACACCTGAAAGCAGGAGCCATATTTCTGAGCCAAACTAACACTAGGGTAAGTCTTCAGCACTGTTTTCACGCCCTTATGTTATTATCAAGCAACTGACTACAGCCCTGTCACATACACAAGAAAACAAGACGTTTTGCCAGCACATTTCTAATTTGATGGATCGTGACTTTTATCTTCCAGCAAGGTTTTGATCCTTGCATATCCTTTTTTATGGCTACTACTTAAGGCACTGAGCCATGGCAGTATCTCACATGAAACTCAATGTATTCTCTAGATTACAAAAAATAGTTTAAAAATGCAAGAGTGGGTACCACTGACTTTTGCAGTAATTGAGGAGTGTGGCTGATGGGTACACAACATGACCCATGACATCCATGATGACTGAACATTACAGGATTTCTACTTCACTGCTGCTTGATTCTCAGTTTTCTTTTGACATTCATGGTACTTCAGTGCCACACTTGAAATTTAGCTGTTGTTTGCCACTGTGTCATATTAATATACTGTTATACAAATAAAAAAGAACAGTAAAAGAGAGTCATCTTTACATTCTGATCCCTCCTCCTCTCCAGTCCCTACTCGCACACGATATAGAAGGAAGGAATGCACACATTGTTGGTCTAGGCAGCTAAGTATGTAAGTGGCATCAAATCTCGTAGGAGAGAAATGAAGTCTTGCAAAGGCAACAGCTCCTGTAGCCTGTGTGTCAGCGCCGCCAGAGTTCACAAGAACATTATTCTAGCACCCCAGAATATTATCCATATCGAAAAATACTGCATGATAACAGCATTACAGCGGATTAATTCAGTGAGATCAAAGCTTAGTAGTCTGTGTCCAACACTGGATGGTCTACGATGAATCATCCATGATGGCTGAACAGGGAAAGCATTTAAGAAGGCAGCCAAGTGAAAAAATACCTTTCCCTTCTTACATTTCCCTACCTCTACCACTGGGGGCTCCATGATCTCCTGAGGTGGGCCTATGGATCTTTCGTTTATTTTTGTAACCTTTCTGAAGTTATTTACAGTTTTGGTTTCCAGTGCATCCTGCGACAAAGACTTCCAAATGCAATTTTGGAAAGCAGTCACTGAAGGACCAGCCAGTAATGGAAGCCAGCAAGCAAAAATCAAGGACTGCCTGAGCAAGCCAGAAGTAAAGTAACTTTTTTGTTTGGTCTTTGCAAGGTTTTTCAAAGGGCAGTGCCTCTGATTTTCCTCCTCTGCTTTTCAGCCATGAAAACAATCCTATCAATGAGCTGCTCTCACAGAATGTGAATGCTGGGATCTGTCAGCCTCACTCATGGGATTTTGGAGGGAAATGTTTCTGTAATTGTGTCATATTTAGATGTGCTATGGTGTTCTCTGGTCCTGCATGTCAGGAAGCAGCAAAAGTGGGCTGCGCCACGGAGAAAAGGGAGCTGGGAGCCAAGCATGGTGACAAGGCCAGTAAAGGCAATGGTATCACCAGCAAGAGCTCAGTCCCACCATACTGTGCGAGGTGATAGTCCAGACCACCAGGCAAGTCCTTAACAAGACATCAGGACTGAAATCAAGAAACCAGTCCACAAGTCAGGGCGGGATCTGGTGTGTGGCCAGCCACAGGCACAGCTGCAACACTACTGCAGTGTCTCCCAGGTGGGGAATAAGCTCATTCACAAGCCTCTGCAGAGCCTTCTTCAGCTTTTGCTCAAAGAGCTCCAAGAGCCAAAGCTCTTTCTGACCAGAAACCTGGCCTTGAGTGCGGAGGGCTAAAATTCTGGGAGGGGGGTGGGATCATGCTCCAGGCTCTGACACTGCCATCCCAGAGGCAAGGGAGGCTTTCCCCACTGTCTGCATTGCTCCATACACTGCAGTTGCTTCTGTGGAAAATACTTTACAGCCTGAGTGACTGACATGACTTCCTTGTTTAAGTCTCTCATCTCTGACTTGGTCCCTCACTTGCTCTTTAAAAAAGCTATTGAGTGAATTCCAATTTATATTATTTGAAATAACAGGATTTTAAAATCAAGTACAGGAAATCACTGTTGAAGGCTGTAGCTGAACTAGTAATTTCATCTTTAAAATGGATTTATATTCCAACCTCTCAAGACTCCCATCAAAAAACCCCCAACTCATCCCACAAGAGCTGACATCAGGTCAACAGTGTAATGTCTTCTTAAGCATCACACTGACGGTACAAGCGTGTTTTCCATGCAGTTTAGCCAATGAAAAATTTCCTGTTCTGGTATTGCTGTAATTCAAAACCTAACTGAAAGTTACGCAAATATCTCAACACTTCTCATCACTTCCAATAGTATCTTTGTGAGTTAATTTCAAGACAAAAAATGTGCATTAAAGCTACCTTAAAGGACAGGTACAGGCAATAATGAACTCACAATGACTACACTATAGTCATATATACTATATATACACTATATATATACTATATATACACACATATACACTAGAATTGAACACTATATCCAAGAACCAGCAATTTTAACCGTAGTAACTGCTGAGTAACCTCAGTTCGCTAACTCGATTACTTAAATAATTTGCACAAACAATCACTGTTCCTTAATTACTAGCACAATTTTAATAGTGAAGGTGTAAAACTGTGGAGACATCATTAGTCTTTAAAAAAAAAAGTTGCTACCGAATATTTACAAGGTTCTCCTTCAGTACTATAAATTCATTCTGCCTGCAAGTTGAGTTTGGGAAAACACTGACTATTAAAGCTATGATCATTCCAAATTTGTCTGTTGCTTTGAAAGAATTAGTTCATTGAGAATGGAAAAAAAAAGGGATAGAGGAGGAAGCTCCAGGACATCTTTTGGAAACTTAGCTGGGAAAAGGTAGGGAGAGGGAAGGAGAAAGGATTCCTCTGAAGGACACACTGAAGAAGCAAGCAATCACAGAGTGAAGAAGAGAAGCAAAGTAACACAGTCACAGGTGAAAGCAGCACAGGAGTCAAGGAGATCCTTCTCTCCCCATAGCACTGAAGGAAACTGGCCTCTGAAGAAATCTGAAGTCAAATGCTGATTTGGAGCTAAGGTTCATAAGTGAGGCTTTGAGAATGTTTTAAATAGAGCAGACTGAGATAAAGAACTTTCTTCAGTTTTAGTGCAAAAACAAAGTTTGCATGAATTGGTCCATTATATTTTTTTCATATGTTGTGTTTTTTCCTTCTTTCTACAGCTGTGTAAATACATGATAGTAAGAAAACTGTCCCCATTAGATCTATTCACTCCACAACAATAATACGTACAGTTAATATAAATGGGCTACAAAATAATGGACTTGTAAAATCCATGGAGGCAAGAAGTCAATTTTTTTAATTTGCTGAGGAATAGACTACAGAAGTGTTTAAGCAACTTCCTGTAGATTCTCAGCTCAGGCTCTTCCCTAACGCCTCAGGGGAGAGGAGCTGCCGACCACGACTCTGTCCTTGCTGCTGCAGCTACACCCACTCCTGTGATCTATGGCAGCATCAGGGAGCAGCAGTCTCCCTCTTTTTCTCCCTGTGAATGTGTGTGCATGTCTGCCAGTCCTGAGACCGAGCCATCTCAAACGTGCTGCTGCCAGGGGCTAACCTAACCCCCATCACCCTGACAGCCAGAGGAGACACCATGAATTCCTCCTTAAGGCATGCCCACATTTGTTGATAGTCCCACTTGTGGGGTCTCCTCTTCTTAACACAATGCACTTAAGAAACTGTCACTGTTGTTTCATACCAGATGTAATTTTGATGAATAGCCTTCCTCTCTAGAGGTGGTAAGTTACTTGCCTCTGGTGCTTTGGATTCTTAATGATGTTGCCATACAGGAGCTCTGTTCATCTCCCCATAAGTGTCAGTCTGGATTGACTCGGCAAATTCCTGTCGCTCCCTCTAGAATGATCTCCAAATCTTCCTGTGATCTCTCTCTGGCAGTTGGCTGCAGTCCAGGTCCTTCTGGAAGCTGATGTCTCATTAAGGACACTTTCTTAAGGGTAGGTTTATGACTAAGCTACAGCAAAGGGGAAATCATTTTACTTTCTGTTTTCACCCTTTACTTAACAACATGCTATATATAGAGATTTTTGTCTCTATACCAACGAAATGTTTTAGTGATCTTTAACATTTAGCAGTAATAGAAAATAGCAGCTGCTCAGTTCAGGGCTCCACCAGTATTTGTATTACTTTCAGTGTCTGAGGAAGATATACTAAAGTTATTTTGTGTATCTCAACACTGTGCCTCTGCCTGCCTTTAGACTAAAGGCTTCTCAGTGCCTGCTGCATTCGTACAGTCCTTGGCCAAAGATCCTCCCTTACCCACCACAACTGTTCTGAGACCCAGCAGTAACTTCTGCAATAAATCTCAACATGGGTTTTCTCCTGCGCCACACAGAGTATGTCAGGCTTAGAAATGTTTATTACACTGTCCTAGGAGAGAAATGTAACGTGTCTAGCTACTCCTGAGTTTTGCAGGGTCATTTTCCAAATCCAGGGAGGCATATGCACAACACGTCAACTCAAACAGATACAGCAACCAGTGCTCCAAATTTTGGCTTCACTTCATCTCATTACAAAAAGCAGCTCAAGTTCTGCTGTGGAGGAGGTGCAGGATTATGCAGGAGGTCAGACTCCATCGTTCTGCTGATCCCTTCTGTCCTTTACTGTCTAAAAGTAAGTTTCCAAAGCCATTCTTAGGTCTAATGAAGGCTTCATAAGAAATTCTTAAACCAAGATCCATCACTGGATTCATGCGAGCAGCTGAGTGGACCCATTTGCAAGTCAAGGTTTTGATCCAGTAGAGATACACGTTCTTATTCTCTTTACTAACAGTTTTTTAAACTGTAAATGTTGATGCTTGATTCTGCACTTCCTGCAATTTCTTTTAAGTGACTTTCACAAAGGACAGAGACAACTAATATTCAATACTCAGCTTTGCACAGGAGCTGGTGGTCACAAAAGGTGCAAAGCAGTATTTCAGCAAATTTCCTTGTCCTCTTTCACTTCGGCATGGTTATTGGCTGCTGCTCTTGAACACTTGATATCCAGAAGCAGCACAGGTGATACTACCAGTATCTTCTTATATCCTCCAGCTAATAATTAACTATCTAATAGGAAGCTATCATAGGAAGATGCAAAATGGGGAGAAAACATTTTAGGAAATATCTAATTCTGGAGATGACAGAGGTGGGTTAACTTTTTTTTCTCTAACCAAAAATCACATATTTCTGTTTTCACACTATTTTCATAGCTGCTGCTGAACATGCTTATGGCATTTTCCACTTAAAAAAATAACCATGATTTTTTGGGACCTGGCCTGTATTAAAACGCCTGGGCCTAGCAATATCTGGTATCTGAGCAATACAGTATAACACAAAATTCTTGGATTTTAATAACATTTCTGGATATTGATCAGTTAATAAACTTTGTTTCACCAACCACCTAGCAGACATCCAGCTAAGACTGCTTAATGAATGTCTCCCTCAAATGAAATCTGAAACATTTCAGACTATCAGACTGAGGGAGAAAATAATTCTCTGCAAGAAAAATCCTATGTTGTAGACTCAGTACTACACAGCTGAAGTTCACTTTATTTCACTTGCAGCATTTTCACCTTTGAAAATCTTCTCATGCAGCATGGCGGTAACCTTTTCACAGTGATCACTGCAGGATCTACTGATGGAAGTCAAGGCCAACTGTTCCCATGCAGTCCAAATTCCATAAGTGCTACGTCCCTCTATCCCTATAGGTTCTGCAGGGAGCGGCAGGCACACAGCCTTTCCCCAGGGGAGGCTTGAAATGCTTGAAAACTATTGGTTAGGACTAAAAGCCTGCACACTTTGAAGCTTTGTCACACAAAGGTAAGTGGGCCCAACTGAAAATGTTACAGACTCCCCCAGCTATAGGGTGCAAAGCACAGAGCTGCACCATTGTGATGAAAGCCACACAGTCTGCATCAGGCAGCTGCCACTCGCCGGCCTCAGGTGCAGCATATTCACTGTGTCAGGTGCACGAAGTCATCAGCCAGGTACCAGCTGGCTGGAAGGTATGCAACACCTCCTCAAGAAGACTGTGACCTTAGGTTGCCACGCTCCCATCTTTCCTTCCAGGAGGGCAGCTGCTGGGAAGACTGGAGACTGGAGGCCCATAGCCCACAGCTGTGCTGCGTCAGCATCCTGCTCTGGGGAGCGAGCCCCAGTGCTTGAGTTTACTTTGCAAACCCAACAGAGAGAGATGCCAGCCAGCTCTAGTATGCATCCGAGCTGGACCAGCACAGGTCTGCTTTGCAGTCCCATTGTACAGCCCTGAGCTCAAGCCAATAAGTCATCTTCCTCTTTCCCATCCCAACACTTTTATAGCCCCTGCTACAGACATTGCCTCATAACATTATGACAAAAAATTGTATTTGTGATGGTAGTGGAGTTGAATTGGCAGTGAGTGCAACTCTGGGACTGAGCTGATGCATAGTGCATCACTGACTGTGGAGAGGCAGCTACAAGCTACGGCAACCTAACTTTAGAGACCGTGGTTCCTATAATAAACAAATTGCTGCTTCCTTTCTGCTTCCACCAAAGCATTTTATAAGAGCACTACTGATCAACTGCAAGAAAATGGCATAGTAGTTGTCATCTTGCTTATTTATTGGGGTTTATCAAGAAAATAGCAGCAGAGGCTGTGGAAGAAATATTAGCAAATGTGTAAATGAATTTTGCTTCAATATTGCCAGGACATCCTAATGCATTGGTAATGGGACAGTGGAAGGCAGCCATGCTGTTTTTCCAGAATGATAAACCAGAACAGTGCAGCCAAGCCAATGGTATGTATTTCTCTTGAGTTCACGAACTGGCTTTTGACAAAAAAACACAGACAGGGAAAAGGGGAAAAAAATACAAACACATACACAAAGTTGAAGCTAAGACATACTAGTTAGGGATTGGCTTTATTTTTATGGCATAAGTGAAAAGATACCGAAAATGACCTTTTCAGTAAGCAGATCCCTTTCAATCTTGTCAGTTCAATGTGAGTGTGGATACTGCAGCTGCTGGACTGAACTACAAAATGTCAAAAACATCCACAGCAGATGAACCCTCACTGGTATATATGCTTGGGTTGCAGCGTCATTTTTGCAAAAAAAACAAAACAAAATAGAAAAGAGTTTACTATTTTATCACCGAATCACATGCCAGCTGAGGTAGGAAGGCAGCTCAGGAGATCATCTAGTCCAACTCCCTGCTGAGAGCAGGGTCAGTGAGTGCAAATTGCCCAGGGCCATGTCCAGTCACATTTTCAGTATCTCCAAGGACAGAGACTCTATAACCTCTCTGGACCATCTGTGCCAGTCTTTGATCAGCCTTAGAGTAAATGTTTAAGTGTAATTTCCTATATTTCAACTTGTGCCCTCTGCCTCTTGTTCTGTCACTGGGCACTGGACTCTGGCTCTGCCATCTTTGCTCCTCCTGATCCCAAACCAATCAGGTATTTATGGAATAGGTAAGCTCCCCCTGAGTTTTCTCTTCTCCAGGCTGAACAGTCCCAGACCTCCCAACCTCTCCTCATATGACAAATGTTCCAGTCCCTTAATCTTCTTTGTGGCCCTTTGCTGCACTTGCTCCAGTACATTCATGTCTCTTGTGCTGGAGAGCCCAGCACTGGACCTAGCATTCCAGTTATGTCTCACCAGTGCTAAGTGAAGGGGAAGGATCACCTCCCTCAATGTGGTGACACTCTGCCTTCTGCAGCACAGGGTCCTGTTGGCTTTCTTTCCTGCAAGGACTAATTACTCACTCATGTTCAACTTTGTGTTCACCAGAAGCCCAGTTTTTTCTGCACAGCTGCTTTCCGCTTGGTCTGACCCAGCCTGTATTTGTGCAAGGTGTTATTCCTACTCAGGACTTAGTATTTACCTTTGCCAAATTTCAGGTGATTCTTTTAGGCTCATTTCTTCAACCTGTCCAGGTCCCTCTAAATGGTAGCACACCCATCTGGTGTATCAACCAGTCCTCCCCATATTGTATCTGGAAACTTGTTGAGGGTGTGCTCTGTCCCATCATCCAGGTGATTAATGAAGATGCTAAACAATATCAATTCTTCGGTCACACCACTAGTGATCGGCCTTATGCCACTGATGCACTGAATCTGGCAGTTCAGCCAGTTTTTATCCCACATCACTCTCCATTTATGTAGCCTGTATTTCACCAGCTTTATCTATGAAGATATTATGGGAGATGGTGTCAAAAGCCTAGCTCAGGTCAAGAAAAACTACATCCACTGCTCTCCACTCATCCACCAAGCCAGTCATGTCATCATAGATGTCTATCAGATGGGTCAGGCATGATCTTCCATGGATTCGTAAGTCTCATAAATCCATGTTGACTACTCCCAACCACATTGTCCTTAACATGTTTGGAATTAGTTTCCAGGTTTATTTGTTATATCACCTTCTGCACTATCAAGATGATGGTGACCAGTTCTTGGACCTTCCTTCTTGAAAACAGGGGTGGCATTTGCTTTCTTCCAGTCCTCAGGAACCTCCTGTGCTTGCCATGACCTTTCAAAGACAACCAAGAGCAGCCTCACAATTACATTAGCCAGCTCCCTCAGCACCCATGGGCACAACCCATCAGGTCCCATGTGCCAAAAGAGAATGCAAAATTTGTCATTCCTTGATGAAAACTCCATGAAGTTCAGGAAGGCATCTAGTAGGAAAAGTTGTTATTAACAACACATGAAAACCCAGTCTGGAGGAGAAACTTTGTACTGGGCTGCACACACTTGTCTTATCCTTAGGATGACGTTCATCTCATCACTTTTGGTCACTACCCACCACAACAATATCCATGTACAAAAAAGTAATATGTAAGAGAGGGAGAAATCTTTTCCTCCTTAACGGCCAGCATTTCTAGAAGTTGGCAACTATTCAGCCACCCAGCTAGAAGTGTGAAGGCAGCATCAGGAAGATGGTTAGGGGAAGAGAGTCTTTTCAAATATCCTGGGGCACTCTGCTGAGGGCTTTCTTCTACTCCTACACCTAATCTTTCGTCCTTTTCAGATAAGACTAGCAAACTTCTACATAAGCAAACTATTCTGGTGGAAGCTGTGTGTGGACACCATTCTCCAGCCATTCTCACTGTGCAGAGACTATTGCTTTTAAATGTTGACCCTTTTTTTTTTTGGCATGTTTAAAAGATAACCAATTTATAGAACAATTTCACAAGTCTATTTAGTTCAGCTTTACAGGCCTTTTTAGTTTAGCTTTGAGATTGCAACACTTTAAGCACTACAAACAAGTATCAGATAGCTTTCTGAAGCCTGCTACAGAAATCACAATAAAATGCCTATTGTAGAAGAAGCATAACTAAACCCACAAGGAAACTATGATTTCTTGGGACTGGGACAATTCAAAGCCTTCTTAAGACAAGTATTTACTTCTCCCTGATTCACCATTACCTGAAGTATTTCTCTAAGTAGGAGCAAAGTGTCAAAGTCAAGAAGAATTTTAATAGCTCGGCATATGAATTATAGACTTATACTGAGGCACAGCTAAGATGGGACAGGTTTGCTCAGCGATTGAACAGTGTAAGTTACTCAGTAGTGCTTGCTGCAGACGTGCCTCTGCACACATATGGGAGAGTGGCGATGAAAGCCCATCAAAATGTCTACAGTGGAAATGTAATTAGTGTGATCTTAAGTATAAGATGAGAGAAACCTTTACAGATGTAGTGCAGGCTGGAAAGAGGTGTGGAACTATGAGCAAAACTAGACTCCTACTATGTTCAGAGAAATGGGATTTTGTAGTTGTTTGAAATAACAGAATTATAGTGAAGAAAAAGCAGACTCCGTGTCAATTCCTTCTCCTAATGAAAAAGCTTATAAGACCCTGAATAACAATTAAACCCTCAGGTCAAGGGTACACCTCTCTGGACAGGAGAGAAATTGAAATGTTATTCTTGCTGAGGCAAGGTGGAAAGAAGATATTCATTGAGCTTAATGAAAAAGTTAATCGAAAGCACTTAAACAAAACCTGGCACAAGAGCTAGAGGCTTTACTGGAGGAGTCTGGGAAATCCAAGGGAGCCTCCAAATGGCTTAACATCCACAGCTGCAATTTTTGCTGGGGAAAAATATTTGAGTTAAGGTTGAAGCCTGGCCTCTGAATTGCTTTTGGTGGTTTTAGGAGATTTGATTGTACCTTTGCTATTTACAAGAAAGGGACCAGAGTAAATGCTCACATTTTCTCGACAATCTCTGTAACTGTCCATGGAAAGTCAAGAAAGATCACTTCTAAATATCCATGTTAAGTATCAAGTAGGTGCGCACAAGGAAAAAGTTCAACTATTGGTTTACACATCAAATTTCTGTTCTGTTGGCAAAATCTTTGCTATTTCACACAAAATTACTCTCAGAGGACATGGATTAGCTGCATTTTTCTTTGGAAGCCTCTCAGTGCCTCAAATTTCATGAGTGATGGATAGCTGTCTATTTCAGAGGAAGAGCCGCCGAGCAGGATCACAGAATAGTTATTTGTGAGAGTGGTTCACAGTGCACTTGCAGCACATATGAAGTCTCTTCAGAACCAAAAGTTAATTTTTATAAATAAGATAAATCCAGAACTGAATTTTGGGATAATCAGGCAAGGACTCCATTTGATTGTGGAAGCGTCATAAATCAGGCAAAGGCCTGCCCAGTAGTATAAGCCACTTGCCAGCAGACGGAGTTATCTGCAACATTCAAGTCTCTGGCAGCAATTTTAACTAACGAATCCACTGTAATTAACTCATTAGCAGTTATTCCAATGACTTTGCCACTCTAAGCCTCTGAGGCTCTAGAAAGCTAGCTATTTTAGAGGCTGTAAATTTTGCTAAAATGTGGCAGACATTTGCACAAGGCTTTCCTCAGTCAACAGAAGTGTGTTCAGCTGTCTTCCACTTCTTGGTAAGATGTAACCTCTGTGGCAACCCTTCCTGGCAGAACACATCCTACAGTGCTACTCTACAGATACTCAGACTACATAGCAAGGCCAGCAAAAACCACACATCCTTTTATGCTTAACAGTCACGCCTTCCTTTACTTTTGGGGCTAAAACAAAGCCTCCTACAGCTACAGCTGCATCAGGAACTGGCAGTGCTGACTTTGTGCAGCAAAGAACAATATATGTATAACACACAAAGGTCATTACTGTGACACAGCAGGACCTGCTCTAACAAGTTATGAATATGTAATACAAAATGGAGTTTGACAGGTGTTTTCTGTTCTCCAGGCTGTAGTCTTGCAGGTTGTGGAAAACTGTACTCTTAACTAGGTCTTGCAAAAGCTACCTAAACCCACTGCTGTGCCACCCCAAGCCCCGCATCAGTCAACGCTGCTCCTTGGCCCGGAGTGCATCACCCAAAGGCTTCCCTGCAGAGGGTCACAGGCATAAGCACCTTGCCCAAGTCTACACTGCACACCTTCAGGCACTGAGTCAGGACTGAACATTGTGTGGCCAACTGCAGAGAACCCATTTACTGTGACCCTCACTTAGACCTCACCTGAATTCTCTGTATATGCCAGGTACAACCCCAGAATGCTGGCCAGACAACACTAATCTCAATGTACGAGTGAGACACTCGGGTGAGACCAGAGGGTTTCCTTTCAACCTGAGTAGCCCTCAGAGTTTCCTGTCCCTCTTCATCAGGTGGACATCATTATAATAAAAACACACTGTGGGAAAAGAGGGACAACAGCCACTCCGCACCACGAACCAGCTATGCTTTCCATCCTTATCTGCTCTGAAAACATTCTTGTCAATACACCTGAAGGACAAAACATGCAACTCCCAGCCCTCCCAGGGCTGAGCTCCCTTAAGATCCACATTCCTATGGGGGTACTGTGTTGCAAATCTCTCTAGCACACACGTGTGTGTTATACCACCACCCCTGTTGACTCTGCTTCTATTAGTGGTGCCACAGCCCTCAGCATGGAGGAGCAGGGGGTCACAGAGACAGTGACATGTTTTCCTCTGTGATTTATTCTAACCCATACAACAGATCAGCAAAGGCCTAGCCTTCCCTCAGTACATACACCTAGTACAATCTTTTGCACTCTAAGGCAGAGGATTTGGACAGGCTCGTTGCTTTGAGAATAACACGTCTCAGCACTTAATAAGTTGCTTCTTGTCTCAGATGCTCAATGCAGAATAATCTGTGTTTTATTTTTAAATACCGAAGAAATAGAATACATTTTATGAATCAGCTGTCATCATCTTCTAGTTTGGCAGATAGCACATGTAGCTGGGTGACGGTTTCAAGAGTTTCATCACAGTTCAGTAGTAGTTAATAATTTTCCAATGAAAGCTAGGATTCTTAGACACTCACAACACACCAGGCATCAGAACTGCAGGAGGTAGAAAAACACAAAAACCAGTAATTCTGAAAGACTTCAGTAAAAATCATGAGAACTTGCAGTTCAGCTAGTGACTGCCCAAGTCTGGGTACAACTAAAAACAAGCACCTTGGGCTGCTGCTCCATTTCTTTTAAATCTGAACTCTGCTGACAGTAAAAGAGAAGTGGGGAAGGACAGCTTTGTTGCACAGGCTGAGAGGAAAGGGACAGCCCAGTGAGGACACATCTGGGGTGCTGGTCTGCCTTTGTTTAGCTCTGCCTACAGTCCCCTCCTGGCTACGGTAGTGATTACAACTCCTAGTGCACCAAAAATGTGGCTCCTTCATGCTAAGATGTTAAGATCTGACAAACCAAACACCCTCCCAGACAGTGTCCAGGACAGCAGGCAGCCCAGCTGCAGCACAATTGCACTTGGAAGAGTCCGAGGCACCAAATCTCCCATGATCTGCCAGAAGAGCAGCAGCCCTGTGTTGGCAGACACAAGCCCTTCAGAAAGACAACCCTCCACCACTCGTGTGGCCCTGGCATTAGCTGAGCGTCTGCATTGTGGAGGACAGGACAGAGGACCCCAGAAAAAAGTAAAAAGCAGCAGTAAGTGACAAGCAAGACACAACCTCCCTGCAGCTCTGTCAGTGTGCCAGACAGGTGAGGATATGGCTCTGAAACAGTGGTCTTGTACCTCTGCTGTAGGTGATAGCCAAGGCAGCTGTCCTCACCTCCTCAGCTAATTTTCACATGCAAATCTGGCCCCATCTTGCATGTCTGACGGATAACCCTTGCTACTGCTATTGATGTCCCCTTCAGCACACACAGATTATGCACTTACCACAGTCAACTGGTGCAAACCTAGTCTTTCTTGGACTGCTGCATTCCAGTTTTAAGAGGAGGGAAAGACTAAATTTGAAGCTTAATTATTTAAAAGAAATTAGTTTCCTTGCTTGGGAGTTAGAGATGTGATTTAACAAGTCGGGGATTGACATTTAAAAGTGTAGTGGTGAGTCAGATTGAAATACAGACTGTGCTAAAAGGGTGCAGTTGAGAACAGAATGAAATGCAAATGTAAACTCTCTGGAGTTTTAATCCCGGTTGCAATATTACTGACAAAACTCAGCCCAGAACTGACCCAGATTTATCTCGCCTAGCTTTTTAAACATAGATGTGACACCTCATTTAGAAGCTGTTGTCCTACACACCATCTGTAGTTTACGGAGAAAAATCAAGACCTCTGAGAGGAATCAGCCTGATCTGAACCCCAGCTCTCACTTCATGTCTCCAGTATTCCCTTCCTTTTTAAAAGAAATCTCCTGACTACATCACCCCTTACATCCATGAACTGTAGAAGTCAGACTGCTCACAAAAATCTGCTTTAGACACCAAAGCTGACTAGACTTTACCCCCTCTACTCAACTTTCACAGCTTGCTGTCTTGCCTGCTCTTTTATTCTTCTGCAATGACCACTAAGGATTTCTATGGAGTATGATCATGCCCCAGCAGGTGCCATTCTCCACACATAGAATGTGTTACTCATATCCACGCTACTGTGTTAAAGTGTGGAGTTTATAGAGCTGGCTAGAACTGAACTCCAGCTGGTTTTGAGGACCCACAGGCACAGGACTCCAAATGAACCTCATGAGCCTTGTACTAACACCTCACAGCTTGTGGTGGCCTCCATGGCCACCAGGGACACTTCTGTGCTGTCTGTGAGGACCCACGTGCCTCTTCTGAAAAGCTGCCCCAGCCTGTACTGCCATATGGGGTCATCCCATCCCAGGTGCTGGACTTTGCCATTTTGGCCAGCCTGCTGAGCTGCCTCTGAATAGCAGCTCTGTCCTCCAGCCTATCAACCACCCTGCAGCCTGGCAACATCCAGGGAGGGCTCTGGCTCCCTTTACAGTCCTCCAATACATCCTTCCATGCATTTCAAAAGGAAAAAAAAGTCCCACTTTTGCTTCTTTTTTGTTGCTTTCTGAAGCCTGTATGATCCCATACAAGGGGGATCATTACGAAGTGAAATAAGAAAGTATGTGCCACAGAGACAGATCACTGTGAGACTGAATTCATGAAGCTCAGAAAAAGGAACCGAAGAGGAAAACTTTTAGTATTCTTGCGCTTTAAGCACACACAGACATTGCAAGATTCCTATTTGCCTTTAAGGCATAAATTTTTACTGCTTTTACTTGCTGGAAGCAAAGCATAATGTTCAGTACCACAGCACAATGCTAGGGATCGAGAAGTTGTATAGTCGCTGAACAGATCAATAAAATAAAAAATACAGTTTAAAATCAACCAAATATAAAATAACTTCTCTGACGGGAAAGAAGCGGAACAGTCTACAAGGTTGATGGACCATTGAAGAAAAAGACTCAAGAGTTCCTACAGTAAAGTCCTCTGATCCTTCATGCTGTAATAAATTGGTATTTAAAGATATACATTGTACTATGCTTAGCCTGGAAATCAAGAGAGATGGTAGCACTAATATAACAAAATAAATAAATAATTTGATTCCACTATCAAAAAGCTGTGCTCATTTTACAGTCTTTTCAATAGGAAAAAATATAATTTCCTGGAGTGAACTCAAGGTGAGGAGGGATTAAAGTGATAACATTCAAAAGAAGTGGCATTTGTTTATATAATCTAAAATAGGTTGGGAATAATGAGACAGAAGAAAATATCAAGATGACTTAATGCAAGCTATGGAAGATTTTAAGGTGCCTTTTCATGCTGATGAGCAAAGCTAAAATAGCACTTTCCAGTTCCGTATTTGTCACCTTTCACTAATTTTCCACAATAATTTTCCAAGTTTATAACTAGTTACTGCTTCAAAATGACCAGGCTTGCAAAGCAGCTAATTTTTTAAAAGGGGTACTGTCTAGTTCCAGTATCCCAACAGGAAATTAAGATTCTGCAATCACAGTTTGCATGTAGAGCTATGAAAGAATTTGCTATCCCCATCCTACAAACCAGCTTCCCAGCTGGGGAAAACTGAGACCCTCAGAAAGTCTTTAAGAACTGTTTCTTTCTGATTTGTCCCCAGAAAACACAACAGACCAATTGTTAAAGAACACCCACATTACATATGGGAAATCTAATTTCAGGTGCCTCGTTGGTATTGAGCACAGCAGGGATTTCAACAGGTGTCACAAGGCAATGCCCTAATTAGAATTATATATTGATACTAGGAGTAATTTGTAAGTGGTCCATGAGCTGGGAACTACAGCAGCGTACCCTGCTATTGCACAGATCAGGATTGGGCTCCAGATTTTGAGGGTAGAGCTGCATAGGAAGAGATCGGTTTCCTTAGAGTAAAGAGAAGAAAGTCACAGGGATGCTGGTTGGAAGGCACCTCTGGTGGTCACCCGGACCAGCCTCCTCTCAAAGCAGGAGTGCTGTCAGCACCAGATCGACCCTGCCGTGGCAGCTCAGCCTTGAACACCGCTGAGGGCAGAGAGTGCACCACCACTCTGGGAAACCTGTCCCAGTGCTGCACCACTCTCCTAGTCCTCCCTCACATCTAGTCTGAGCCCTGCAAGCCTCAGCATGGCCATTTATCACTTGCCAAATTCACAGAATCACAGAATCACAGAATCGCTCGGTTGGAAAAGACCTCCGAGATCATCACATCCAACCACTCCTGTCTACCCCCTAAACCATATCCCTAAGTACCTCATCTACCCGCTCAAAAATTATTTGCATTCAACCAAGATTTTGGTTCTGTTGTTTAAGTAGGTGTACATTATTACACGCCATACCCACTCTTCAACTCTGTGAATGATTCCCTCGGCCTTTCACTGTAGTTCAGGTGCTTTTGGCCCCTGAGCATCTTGATGACCCACTGCTGGACCCTATTCTGTACCTATAGGGCTGCTACTGGGCTCTGAGCAACCTGACCTGGTAACATTGTCCCTGCTCACTGCAGGGGGGTTGGACCAGATGATCTTTAAAGGTACCTTCCAACCCAACACATTCTATGAGTCTATGATATCAAAACAAACCAGGAAATCCTACATTAGGTCATTTCAGGGTTTTGCTACTTTTCTTTCCCTTCCCTGAACTACTTCATTTGCAAAACAAGCATTTTACCACAAAGAGTTGCAATGATACAAATTAACCTTATCTTATAAAATGACCTGAAAGATGTTCCATTGATCCATGACAAAATATGGGTTTATCCTTTTTACTTATTGTGCCTAACAAAGACAAATAAAGAAACAAAGAAAGATCTAAGCCTAGGCTAGTCCTTTTTTCTAGCTGATAATTGAAAAAAAGCACCTGTGAAGCGCAATTAATCTCCCTTATCTGAGCTGACTTAGCATGAGAGGCATCACCTGCTGGAGTTGTCTATTCACTTCATTGCCTACAAATGGAGCCTAGTGGGACTGACTTAGTCTTAGACATCAAACTTAGGGTAGATGACTCCCATGCTACTAGCAATGTCTGCTAATAATATGCAAGCTAAACAGACAAGCTAAGTTCTTCTCCTAAATTCGAACTGGTTCTATATAGCAAGCAGGAGTAAAAATGCAGTTATGTTTTGATAGAACAACAGATAGTCACAAATCTAAATGCAAATATGGCATTTAACAGTGCAATTTGCATCACTCTCCAAATCTAATGTGTAGCCATTACACTTTTTTTAGTACAGTGTAAAATATACAGTGTATGTTTAATTCAAGAGTTTAAAACCTACTGACTCTGGGAACTTTAACTGCTTCCACCTACCACAGTGGACACCTTAACTCTATCCTCTTACTTCATGCATACTCCCTCTGAAATTCCTGTGTATGATTATAAAATATGACATCTCCTAATTCTATTCTCAATTGTACAGTGTTACTTTATACAATTTGTCAATATTATACTCAAGAAGTATAGAAATGTAAGCTCTTCACCACCACAAAACCACTCCAAAACCCTAGTGTTATTCACACCACAGCAACATCATAGCAGATTTCAGATATCAGCATCGCTGTCTTTTTCAAAGCTGACAGCAAGGAGTAAGAGCACTGTGAGGGATCATGCACATTTCATGAATGTTTTGGCTGGAAGAAGTAGATTAAAAGGGATTTTGGCAAGTAAAAAGAGGACCCCTAGGAACAGAAACTATAAGAAGAGGACCTTAGTTAAGAATTTATCCGCCTCCTCACTCCTGAGTAGAAGCAGGCAGGAAGTGAACTGAAACCTTGACTTGCCCTCAAGCAGCCAGGAGGTATGACAGACTGGACCAGACTAAGACAACCAGGAACACACAGAGTGAGTGGGCCTGAAAGGGAAGGGGGAAAGGAGAAAATCAAATGGAAAAAGAAAAGGGAAAGAAGAAAGGGAAAGGGAAAGAAGAAAGGGAAAGAAGAAAGGGAAAGGGAAAGGGAAAGGAAAAGGAAAAGGAAAAGGAAAAGGAAAAGGAAAAGGAAAAGGAAAAGGAAAAGGACCGGTACCTTCACTCCCATGCAGAAACAGTCCTTCCTGAAGACACAGCTGTCAGATGCAGTGTCATCCGAAAGCCTGTATGCAAAAGGTCTGATTTTTAGATGAAATGTTCTTCAAAACCTCTCTGTCGTGCAGATCAGAGTGCTGCTACAGTGCTGGATGACTGATATTGCCACTCTGTCAAAGAGAAATGGATAGAATCAGTGAAAAAATTTAAATCTTAACTATGACAGTCTTTTTTTTCTTCTATAAAATGCATTATTTCTTTAAGCTGCTTCTGCTTTCTGTGAACCTGCTTTTATTTAATTACGGAGAAGAAAATCCAATTGTGCAAAAATCAAAATATATTTCCAATCTAAAACAAATTTCAGTTTCCAAAACTAGTTCATACTATCAGTCCTTCTACGTTTCTCTAGGGGCTGCACACTCTGGCGGCAATACATCTTCCAAGATGCATTCCATTTTTTAGCCTCTTGGTAAAGGTAGGGGAACAAATTATAGGAATCTTTCACAGCTCATGTGTGCCCTGCGTGCTTCAACCAGAGAAGGGATATAATGTACCCCAAACAGGAACACCTAGAAACCAAAGTGGACTGTATAACATTGCAATTCTATGCTTTTTAACAGAAATCCTGTAGTTCTGCCTAATCCGAAAATACTCAAAGGAGAAACATATTTAGCTTATGGTATGAGAATTCAGGTGTGGCCAAGATCTTACTCAGCCTCGATAAAGTCCGAGCAAGAGAGAGGGAGAGAGAAATTCACATTAGCACTGGCACTGAAGATACGGTGGTAAGTTTTAGGGTCAGGGGGAGAGATGTACCTACCATTTAAAAACAAAGTTTTGGCAAAGATTCATATCCTATGCATCCTCCAGAGAATGGTGGAGAATTCAAATTTCTTTCACTATGAGAAGCAAAGACAGACTAGAGTGCTAACACAAGGACCTATATTAGTTGTCTGGAGTTAAAGAGAGGTATTCACTTTCTTTCATCAAAATTAAATGGGAGATTTATATTTGACCTACCAAAGGTATTCTGGTACATAACGGTGAAAAAACCCAGCAGAGAATTAGTAGTAAAATACCTCAAACCTAAGGCCAGGACATAGACCCTCCCTGTTACACACCTCACAGTCATGACCTTCAGCTCCAGCACAGTCTGCCTCTACAGCTCCCTTATCTACGTTGCTATATAGCGAGTCCAGCTCACAGAAAGCCAGTTCACTGAGCACATTTTCAGATCAAAAACCTTATTAAGGAAACAGAATGTGAGGAAGATAGAAAGGACCAGGTGACTGACAGTGATTGTACTGGAAATGTGAAAGGCTGCACAATCCTTTCTGAAATGTAGATTTCTCAGGACTGTGAGATGTGAGGATCTGATGCTGCATTTGGCCCATTAAAGAGCTTTTTTAGGCCACAAGGGATATCTCCAGAGTCTCACTTCACAGGCCATAACATTTCACTGTTTAATTCCTTCATTAAAGCAATAAGAGTTCATTACGCTGTATCATATCTAAATTAAAAACTATTCTCAAGGAAAAGAAGAATCTATAAAACTCCTAGATAAAGTTATTTCAGCAGTTATTTAGCCTTGCGGTAAAAAATACGCTCCTTTTCATAGCCTGAATTAATCTGGTTTTACTTTAGAGATTGAGTAGCACCGTGCTTTCATTCACTAGATTAAATTGTCATCCTGTATCAGAAATGTCGCTGTATAAGAACTCTTAAACCATGATAAAGTAATGTGCTAACCTTCTCTTTGGCAAAATAAAAAGATTGAGCTTCACTTCTACTGACAGGCAGCATGTCCAGACCTCTGACTGTGCTGGAAGGATTTCAGAGGCTTTTAAAACATCAGCACCACAACTGGACTGAGACCTCAACACCACTTTCACCAGTACAGAAGTCATATCATCCCCTAACTCCTACTGGATATTTCTGCACCATACATATGTAGGTATTCCCTGGTATCCTTAGTCCCACACTGCACATGGGTGCTTTCCAGATTTTCCTGACTGCTATGTGCCCCGATACCCAGTTCGGGATGGCAGCCGTGGAAAACAAAGGACTGAAACACCTAAGTACTGCGAGGCACTCTGATATCTCAGGTAGACGCTGTCTTACGGAAAACTACACTGTAGAGTCAGAAGTACCTGAACTAGCTTCTAGAAACTCTGCTGTGACAGCACCGAGCTCTGTGCAGCTAAATTTATCTTGTTTCTTGGCAGTCTGCAGCATAGATGTACTGGGTAAGATTCATCTGGCCAAGTGTATTCATATACATCTGAGCCAGACACCCTTGGCTCCTATATGGACATCTTATCTGAGAGTAGGTGTCTGAAATAGGCTACATGAGTCACACCTTAAAAGAGCCTACTTTTCCCCGCAAATTACACAGGGAACCTAGAATAGCTCAGAGGCAGGCACTTCCAGGCTGTAGTAAAGTTTGCCAAAATGAATCCCACCCACTCTGAGGAGAGATGAGAGACTCTCAAAAAAAAAAAAAAACCACAGCAGAAATTTTCAGAAGTCCTGTTTTTGTGTTTTTCCTCTGTCTCCTTCCATCAGGCCCGGTATGGAAACACTGAGAGTTTGTAATGATTACTCTCTGTAGGTATTAATAATTACAATTCATATTGTCATTAAGATTTGGAAAAAAAAACCTAAGAGCCACTTAAAAACATAGAAATCTGGGTAACAAAACACCTTTTTCTGCTTACGGCCTGTCCAGTGCCATACAGATGAAATGGGCATGGAGTATAAAAGGTGCTCACAGCCTGAGGTCCCAAAGGTCTTCTTCATTTCAGTGATTTATATTGTCAGAACAAAGTAATTTTGCAGGTAGAGCCCACAGTCCCTGAAGGTAAGGTATTTCAAGATTTAGTTCAAAAGTTCTTAAATCAGGTCCTCTGCTACACATCACTTCACAAAAATTGAGGAAATTAAGTCCTCATCTTTTTCTTCCTTTTGGATAGCAAAAATTAGTATTTTGTATAAAAACCTGGTTATTTTAACACCTTCCTGTGTTGTTCTCCTAGTCCCCCTGGGGTGCAATAGCTTGAATCAAGAAGATGAAGGCACAGAAATGCCATTTACTTGCCCATAGCAATTATCCAGTGTGCTACTGATCTTAAAGTTGCACTACATGAATGAGTGGGAAGAGACCCAGAGATACAACGCTGCTGCTGTGCTCCTTTTGGTTCTTCAGATCTGTTCATTTTCCACATGCAGTGTTTCCTCTTAATGGCCTTTACAAAATCTACACCTGAGAGAAGTAGTAGTATCCTGTACTACAAAACTATTTCTCTTTTCCCCTCTTTGAAGAAGACAACCAAAGATGTCTCATGCTTTAAATGGTAACTGAAAGGACAACAAATTCTCAATACTGCTTTGAAGGAAGTTAAACTAAAGTTCTGCCTTTGAACTGGGATGGAACATTATTGGTTAAATTTTCATTTACTTTGGAGTATATTTAATCTGAAGCTTTGGGTTGGTTGGTGGTTGTTTTGGTCTTTCTCAGCATCTATTTCCAAGTTTCAGCAATGGAAAATGTTACCATGCAAAAGCTTAAAAGTGTAGTATTTCCAAGTACACTAAATTAAATGCACCTTTCACATCTTGCCATAAAATTAATTATGCCAGAGAGAATGGAAGCTTGTGTTATACAAGCTCTCAAAGATTGTTCTGTGAAAAAAAAATCATCTTCGCAATCAACAGAGACACAATATGAAATTGCACTGTTACAAAGGTTTTCTCCTCAGAATTTCTGATGAATGTAAATTTGAATTCCACACTCTAAGATAATGCTGAATGCCTAAAACATAAATTATGGTGAGGCAGATATCAAATACAAGTACCTATGAAGTATTTAAGAAACAAGACTCCAGAAATAATGCTGCATTATAAGCATCCACCTTGTGTGGCACTTTTTTTAAATAATGACATGATGCAGGATCATTTACAGAGAAAATAGCAAGAATCCCATTTTTAGTCAGAAACCAAACAAATCTTTGAGTGAGACATAAATCCTCATGTATTTACATGAGTTAGAAAAGACATAAAATCTTATCTAAAGAAACTATCAGGAGATTATGAAGCATCATCTACATCTTTTACTTGTCAAGTTGCCAAACTTCTTATGAGTTGTCTGAGTGTCCTCAGTCATTCCATGATCCTGTGATGAGTACACAAGCATAGAGCAGTATTTAACTTTGTGACTATGGAACTGCAGCTGCTGGCTGATGTTATGGCTATTCCTGTTGTGGGAAAGGCTAAAATCCATGGAACTGGGCTTTGTTAAGAAAAAACGACTATGTAATCCCTATTCTTTTCTTTATTTAACTCTTAATTTTCAAAAGGCTTATACTGTAGCTACATTAATTATATTGAAAATGATTAATTATAGTAATAATACTCATCATGTTGCGCATATATTAAAAGCACAAGCAGCACTTGCATCCTGCCGTACAGCTCACTGGAAATCCAGCTTGACTTTTGTGGGTTTCACTGCATCACAGCACTCCTCTTCCCCCCTGACACACAAGGTCCTTGCGTTACAGCACAAGTTTGTTTCAGAATTGGCACTAACTTGTACACTGGTTTTATAACTTATAAAGCTTAAGCATTTTCTCTTTACTTCCAGATTTTCACTCTCCTTGACACTGGTCAGCTCCTCAAAGTACTGCCCGACAACAAGACAGAACAACAGGCTGAACAGAGGCATCCTGCTGGGAAATGGCAGCACCATCCATGGCATAACTCTGGCACAAGTTTCTTTTAGCACACCATTATGGAAGGAGAAGAGCAGTAGTCATAGACTAAGATTGTTATAAAAAATCTAATTTGATTTTACATAGCAATCTTCCAGCTATTGCACACATTCAGCAGGCCTCATGCCATGACTTGGGAGCGTGCTTTTACAATGTACATGGAAAATACATTCCCAGTGTGTGAATCATGCCATTTCTTTTATGGTTCAACATCCAGAAGTCAGCTTCCAGAAGAAAAGCATTCTAGGATTTTATGTTCCCATCCTGGAGAAAAAAAAAGCTTGAATATTTGCATTTTCTGAGAAGATTTTCCCCACGAGGTCAAGTTTTAGAGCTTGTCCTGGTGATGCAGAATAGCCTACTGCCATTGGTACTGTCAGACACGCTCTGCCCCTTCCCGGGCATGGTTCTGCAGCTCCGAGCCCACAGAGGCTGCTTAAGCAGGCAACTGGGAAACAGGATTTTCTGCAAAAGCTGAAAGAAAGACAAACCAGGAGGACAAGGCATCAAACTGATCAGAGGAGAGCTTCATGTAACAGACTTCTCTAGTCATCAAAAATGTTTCTTTGTAAAGTCAAAGCTTCCCCAAACTACCAATAGCTCTGTGTAAGAAAGAAAAGCACAAAGCAAAACAAAAAACAGCAGCAAAATCTGTGTGTGGAAAAACAAAAATCTTATATCAGCCTTTCATCTAATGATGCTGAATACTCAGTATCTCATATGAGCAGTGGCTCTAAATGGACTGATTAAATCCCCTAAATAGTGAATAAATGGCCATTACATGTGCACAGATCTGCTTCACACAGGCTACCTGGTATATACCAACATATTTCCTTGAGGAAATTCATAAGGATTCACTCCTGTCTCAACAGGACCAGGGCAAAGGAAGAGATGAGGTTTTAATGCAGGAAGTTAGAACCGACAGTTCAGAGCTGTCCTGCTGTTTACTTCGCTCTAAAGCACCCTTGAAGCCCACGGCTGCTGTGCACAGGGGCAGAGAATACTACGCAGGGTGCTCCCTGCTGTAGGGCTATCAGGGCCCTTCACGAAGCTGCAGCGTTTGGCACAGTTGTTGCAGCAATCCTGCACAAGGCCCGTCTGTTTCTCAAAGTCTATATTCTATATCCACAATATTTTAAGTTAAGGGCAAAACATTCTGGACGTATCTTATTACTCTGCTCGTCTCTTCCCCCAGGGCTTCTCTGCAGCCTCTGACAGCTTTCTGATTGCAGCCTCTCCTCGCCCAGTGATGCCTCAAGTTCCATCATCCAAATTACTGTACTTTAAGTCCCCTGCAGTAACTGTGTTTATTTCCAATATTCCAACAGGAAGACCCCCATCAAGATGAGTCATTCTTATTTCCAAGGGTGTTGTGCTGAGGCCACTCAGAGGAAGATGCAGCAGCAGCAGCTTTGTATTATCCTAGTAGGGGGAAAAACAACAGAGCCTTGCTTTCAGCTAGATTTCTTTCCAGCAATATACATATTTTTTCTAGAAACTATGAAAATTACAAAAACTTATGCTAACAAAAACCCTGTTGGAAGCACCAGAGTCCTGAAAACCTCAGGAAGTGTGCCATGATGTGTGGAAATGGGAAACAGCTACTTTGAACTTGCTACCATCTGGACAGAAAGCGATGCTTTGCAGTGAACTCTATGGATCTGCTGGGTCTCTGAACTGTTCATTCATGCGTTATTTTTTGGCAGCCTTCACCACTTCCACAGAATCATTGGCAGCAGCCTCACTAGAGAGCAGGTAAGCCCGACCCTGCAACTTCTCTACCACTATTAATCACAAACTGGGTTTTGACTGCTTCATAATAGCGATCATTCAGAGGATTTTTTTAGGATGGTGTAACTCTGCTGTGGAATCTCACACATACAGGCTCTCTAAAGATTGAGGGTAATCCTTGCTTTCAGCTCAAAAGAGCACAAGAAAAGCCCTTCACCATGTTACTGCTGTAGCACAGATAGAGCCAGCTCACGCAGACCTTCAAACAACAGCACGAGAATTGGGTCAAGAGGTAGCAGAGCCCTGAAGAGTTTTGGTTTTAAACCAAAGATGGCTTTCCAGCTCTAATTCAGCTATCTTTGAACAAAATCCTTGCCTATTACACACAGATAACACAGACTGGTCACTGGACTGTAGTGTCAAGCATGTGGTATCAATCACTCTTCAGCTCTGGAGAGGTAGTCAAAAATAAACACCCATGTATATCACCATATGAACCCCATGTTCCCAAAATTTTGAAACAATGGAACATTTGTCACTATCTGCATGCATGCTCAGCTATGGTATGATGTGGCTTTCTGGAGCCACTCTGGTTTGTTAGCGATGCATGAAATGAGGAGTCACGGCACAGTGCACAGAAAAGCCACCCAACAAGTAGGCTGAACTGTCAAATTGCTGCTTAAACTCTTGCACAGTTGGTGTTATGAACAGTGGGACAGCCAGGGTAAGAGAGCATGGGTTGCAATTTTGGAGATGTGGAGGGGAAACATCTTCTGTCAGAGTTCATCTCACAGATATAACTTTGAAAGTTGCCATTTTAATCGCAGACATTTGTTCTTCCTAGCTACTTTTCTTTCTCCCATTGGAATGAAAGCGGTGCCTGACAGGCTGTTTGGAAGGTTAGGATTTCTTTGTTTTCTTGCTCTTAATGTTCTCACTGAATTTATTTATATCTTGGCTGGTTATTAGAACTTGTTCCATATGGTAATCTGGCAATGCCAAGCCAAGGATTTAAAATTAAAAAATAGATTCTTTCAGCAAGAATACACTTCCGTGACTTGGAAATTCATACACAAGCATTAGGACGCAATTTAACCCATCTTTTCACTGAAGAAGTGGGGAGGAAATTAGCCAGAGGGTAAACAGGAGACTAAATGAAAGACCAAAGTAGAAATTTTTTTCATGTTGTTGGAAAGTGGCCCAAAAGCTCATTGTGTTGAAGACCTTTCATTAAAATCCAACTTCAGCAAGAGAAAAGAAGACAGCTTTTCTGGATTAGAAGGTTTTCCAGTCTTCTGCTTCTATAGGAAATGCAACTACGAACCCCTGGGGGGAAAGCAAAAAGAAAACAGTCCAGGAAGCAAACAACTTGGACTCAAACTAGAAGACAGACACATGCCTCTGTAACTGGAAAATACAGAAAATACAAATAAATTACAGGTTTTGGTTTTTAAGCAGAAGTAGAGAAGAGGCTGTTCTGCAATGCTAAGGGACAGCGAGAAATGAGAAATTGTATACATCTAGGGCACCTTGAAAACTATGCTTTCACGTGCCAAAGGAGGTAGCAATAGCACATGCAGATTTTTGACCCATGCTTCAAAGGTGTGACCAAAAGTCTCAGATCCCCACTGGATGAGGGGACTTTGGCTAGAAAAGAGGATTTCCTGCTTTGTAACTGGTTTGGATACAGAGCTTGGTTTGCATCCCACCTTCAGCATAAATTTAAAAAGAGGAAACACACAAATGAAACAGAACAAAACAGAAAACAGATGTGCAAGTCCTACAGGCTTCTGAATGAGGATGTCACAATTTCCCCAGAGTATTCAGAACAGAATGGTGGCAGCACTGTAAAAGTTATCACACAGACAGCATCAGCAGAGGAAAATTGCATTTTTATTACCAATAAAGTAAAAAAGTCTGCATTCACAGGAAATGTACATTTTCAACAGACGAATGAGTAAAAGCCTCATTTCAGTGAAGACAATATTCTCTATTCCTCCAGTTTCAAACGACGGAGACATATATGTAGGAGAACAAAAAAAGACTAATCAGTACAATCTCTGCCAAATTCTGACCAAACTTCTACACAGTTCAATATTACCGCTAACAGTAAGGTCATTACAACATTCAAGCAAGGCTGATTTCAGCCAATATGCTGAAATTGATGCTCTTTTGATTTCAGGGTATTTTGTAAATCCAAATAAAAAGCCATAGAACTCAGGTACACTGCTGATTCTGTTTCTATCTTGGCCACTGTGCAAAATACAGCCAGTATCATCATCCAAAAAAATACAGGTATTACTGTACTGATAAAGTTAAATAAAGCTTTCGTTTTCTTTACCTCCCCTTACACTTACCAAACAAAACATTGTATTACAAAACGAGTACTGAGGAGAGAGCTGACACACATTGCCCTGAATTTCAAGACTCTTAAAAGACATTCAGCTATTGTTTCAGATCAAGTTTTGAACAAGGCCAAGATTTGTGAACTTTTACAGAAGTCTATGAGAGCTGATCAGCTTTTGGAGCCCAGGAAGGAACCAGACCTACGCCAGGGAAGGGGGCCTGACACACAGTGATGGGACATTATCCAGCCTGGCTATTGGGTTGCTGCTACCAACAAGACCCAGCCAAGGGTTCCCAGATCCACCAGAGAGGTGGAGATCTGCCCCAGTCCCTTAGGACCCTCGCTGAGCCATGCAGCAATGGGGTGCTGGTCTTCCCCTACCCAGCACATGGAGGAAGTGGTGCGCCACACACTGAAGAACAACATTTTGGTGGGTCAAATTACCATGTCCCACCACTCATCTGCACCTGGATAATGAGAGGGCCCCAAGGCATGTTTCCCCAGCAGCCAGTCCACTGGGAGCACGTCCATCACTCTACAGTGACCCAAAGAGATGACTGCAGGGAGGTGCAGAAAAGGTAAACTGTCCTCAGACAGTGAGAGCCCCCTGCTGTAGGAAACGGCACAGGCTCAAGTGGTGATTTACAACCAGCTCAATAAACTTGAAGAGAAAGCAGACAACACATCGATAAAACCAGAGTGGATAAGGCCAGCATGGTGACATTTCCCTAACTGCTGGGATCTGTCTCTTACCAGTGCTCAGGCAAATTTTATATTACTTATCTCAGGGGAGAAGTCCTTTGCTCTTCCTCTACACCAGCAGAACTCATGTGCTTTTCATGCCATACTAACTCACTCAATAGTTCGCTCTTCCACACATCTCAACTGCCATCAGTGTTACACCAATTACAAGAAAAATCCCTTACTTGTATGAAACATAGCTTTATATCTACAACTGTTTTCACTTTAAGACTGCACTCAAAACCAAGACACACTGAGCTAACAATTACAGGCTTGTTTCTTGCAGCAGTTGAAGGTGAATGATCTTTTCCTGTTCAGTCTTTCACACTGAGGCCAAACTGAGAAGAGCTCAAGGCAAGTGAGACCACAAACCCCCAGATAAGATC
>NW_010179455.1:101460-126683 GCF_000695765.1 Mesitornis unicolor
CCCTGATCAATGGGAAGGTCAGGGCCAAAGACTATTGCAACACAGGAGGAACTGCAAACTAACTTCTATTCCCTTTTTTCCCCCACATGAAATTTCTTTCTGAGACATAGTTTCACACACATGGTTTATAAAAATGTAATGGTAAAAGACATTACACTGTAAGATCATGACAGGGAACAATAGCACATCTGTGAAAATTTAATTTTTGTGTAAGTATATGCTGCATTTTCTAGTTTCTTTCCTGATCCACTGTAGCAGTTAGCAGCTAGTGCTTGCTGTCTCACATATGGATCAGTTTCCCATTTGCCACATCCCTTTACAGTGAATGCAAAACTAGTATCACCCTTAACCTTTCCAGTAGATCTCATTTCTGCAGTAAGAACACGTCAGGCAAAATAGGACTACCATAGCGCACATACATAGCACAGGACATGTAAGGTCAAAAGTTTCCCCTGGTTTTGGATATCCTAGTTGAGATACCAACCCACCTCATTTTTTGAGAATACTTAGCTTTCTCTCTGCTATTGTGCTGCCAGCAAAAACTTTATGCGCTGTAATTGCAGCTAAGTGCTCTGTATTTTTTAAAATCAGATTCCAAGAACACTGTTAGGCTAACAAAAAATTAAATATCAGCTTGAACTGACAAAAGCATGGTTAGTGGGTATCCTAGCATTATACTAGAACTCAGAAGCACCAGCAGATGTTGCTCAGCTCACTTCAACAGTGCTCAACTCTCCCCATAAAAAACCCCCCATCTCTCCTCCTCCAGACCCCTGTCTCATTTACACTACAGATCACCAAAAAGATACACTTTGGTGTCAGGGCCATCCCTCCAACTGTCTCTTGAAATAATTCACAAATAATCCCAGTTTACCTACTAACTGTGCTGCCATGATGCCTAGCTGTGCATTGCTGAAGATGGATTTACATATTTCTATTTCACACCACTGAACACGAACATCTCCTGGCAGTCACAAATGTGATGCCAGGATCAGACCTGTAGTACATATCGTGGAGCTTGCTCGACCACCTGCATAATTCTCCCAAGTAGGAGCACGCAGCTTCTTCCTACCAGCTGAGACAGGAAGATGAAGAGGGAATGAGAGCAGCTCCTTCCAACACCTCTGCACACAGCCTGTCAAAGCCACAAGCAACTGGGTCTGTGGGACAGTCCTTTCCTTCCTGCCGCTGAAACCAGACAGGACCTTTGAACTTCATGGAGGACCAGCAAAGAAAAGGGAAGAGGCTCAGGTGTAACCCAGCATATGAAAAGTGTTCAGGATGAGAGATGTGAGACACAAAGCCATCACTGCCCATAGCTGTGTGGGGAAAAGGGCCAGGAGGGATTTATTACCCTGTGACTTATCTGAGCACAGGGAAAGACAGATACTCTCCTGACATCGACTTCATTAGCAGTGAAACTGCACAGCTCCTGCCGTGGTGTCTTCACAGCACATCTCTGAGAGACACAACTCAGCCTCTCCACGACCTGCATATGAATGAATTACAGGAGAAATTATATGCTGCTCAGTCTTGTTCACTGCTCCACGGCTACTAAAATTTTGCTGCCTGGCTTGGAAAGAGAGTGCAGTGCAGCACTCCTCTGTGCCTGCCCCACTTCCCCTCACTCTTCTGTGGGGAAACCCTGCCAGTGAGGCATCCAGCCTTCCCCAAAGCCCAGAGGAAACACCTTCAAAAACACCAGCAGAAAGCATCTAGATACCAGTTACAACCTGCTGCCCGACTACAGCTTTTGTCACAACTCTTCTGCTCTAGAAGAGCTTAGCCTCCCCACAGTGCAGGAACTGGGTGGTGGGGGGGGGAAGACACAGAAAGTGGTAAACCAGTGGACGAGGTGGACACTTCAACTGCTAAGAGAAATGAAGGTTATAGGAGTAACAATTCCCTGCTGCAGGACTGCAGAAAAACCTCCAAGGGTATTTCATTATTCATGGCAGGGTTTAAAAGACAGCGCCTATAGGCCCTGGCACAGCTCGTATATGCAGACATACACAAGCACACGCAGCAGACCCAGCCCTTCTGTGCTCTAGTATCAAAACAGTGTCTGCCTAAGCCTCAGAAACCCTTGGATCTTGTCCCACAGGGGACACTCAGACAAACCATAAAAGTGCGTCTGAACATATTTCTGGCTTGCCACATTTCTATGCTGCTCAGCATTCTTCTTGAGCCTACCGCAGATCTGCAAGTCCAAACATACATTCTCTGGAGGCCTGCAAAACACTTTACCCCCTCAGAGCACACATAGAAACCCATGGCTTTAAACTTCTAAAACTATTACAACTTAAAAATTTGGAGCCAAAAAAAAATATGAAAAGGGGCCACTGTCTGGATGGCCTGAACTCTGGGCATGCAAAGGTCACAGCAGTGGAAGGAGGGTCTCAATGCACAGAATCACAGAACCAATGAATCACAGAACGTTAGGGATTGGACGGGACCTCAAAAGATCATCTAGTCCAATCCCCCTGCCGGAGCAGGAACACCTAGATGAGGTTGCACAGGAAGGCGTCCAGGCGGGTTTTGAATGTCTCCAGAGAATGCAAAATGAAACTCAGCCCTCACCTCATCTTTCAGTTCATTCAAAATCTTCACTGCTTCTCAACAGTAAAGTTTCAAAAAGCCATTCTGCATGTGAGCCACAGTGGCTGTTTCAGACAGATACGTGTGTGGGAGAGCGTGTTGCAGCACAAGGAGATGCAATCACAGTGAAAACGAGAAATATTCACAGGGGATACAGAGCTGTAGCATGAAGAAGTTCACCAGTGACCTCACAGATCTCACTAATACTCTAACAGCTGCTGTTTTCTCCAATGAGCACCACTTGGAAAAGGGTGCAGCCAATCACTGTCTTCAAGAAAAAAAATTTCCTGCATATCATGTCTTGTCTCCAGTGAAAACATCATTGTAGCATCATTAGCCTGAAGGATTTGGAAAGAATTCTCATAGTAAGAAATACTTTACGTTTATAACATAGGTGTGACCAGGTCTATCTACGGACAAATGTATTTCTCCTGGTTCCTAGAAGATGCTCAAGCTGTTTGGCACAAGTCACAGCTGTGCTGGGTACCATGCTAGCACGTGAAGAACATACACGGTCACGGTGCAGCACACGGTGTTGTCACACTTTCTCCCCGAGCACAGATGAATCTGCTACTCCCCTGATGGGTCTGTACTAGTATCTTTCCCAAAATACAGACTAATTTAGATTGGAAAGGAGGTCATCTGGTCCATACACCACCATCATCCCCTGCTTAACTACCATCAGTGGGAAAGAACTGCAAGTAGAGACAGTCAATTTAAAACAAAAATTAAGAAAGAGGTGTGGGAAGTATCAACTATTTAGAAATTAACTACCTACCTCTCAGACTGGGAGACAAGGCACTGGACGTAACGGCATCAGGACACAGACCCCAGAAAGAAAAGTTGAGGTTGATGCCAAGCCCTGTGTGATTGAGCCTTCACTGGAAATGAACCCATAGGACCCCTGCGGTTCCCTGTGATGCACTGGGGCACTGCTCTGCAAAGGGAAGTGTCAGCTGCTCCTTCCCAGGACTGCTTGGCATTGAAAATCCTGAAGGAATCCTCTTAGCTGCAACTTTGTGTTCTCACAATCAGGCGCTCTGTCAAAGTACTGTCTTTTGGTTTACTTTGTCAGCTTCTTTATAAAAGATAAACATCTCATGGGAAAGACAGGCAGGCAAAACACAAATCTATGTCCTTTCTCCATTTATTAAGAATAATGAAAAGCAAATAAATGCTTTGCTGGGGAAAGTAAATGTTCCAGCAGTCAAACACGATCTTATTCCGGTACTGTGTAAGTTAGTTGAGTCTCACAATGCGGCTTCAGACACCTGCATGTTGTGTGCATCTGTATTTCTCTCTTCTTCCATATTTATTCATAACATATTTAAGATGGGGACAATGCAGTCATAGGAAAAAGCAGAAATTGCTCTTGTAAACACATCGGTAGTCATGGAATTTGAGATCCTAAAGAGAGAGTTGATAATTTCAATACCATAAACCAGCATCTTCCCCAGCAGCAATGTATTTCTAGCACCACTAAGATATTACATGTTCTTCCCGCAGTTATTTTCTTCTGCAGCTGTACATCTTGTTTTCTGTAGCCATTTCACTGTGAACAGAAAGACAGTCAGGCACTAGCTGTACACTGAGCGGAACACAAACCACAAAAGCCTTGTGTCACTTTCTGACTTTGCTCCTGCAATTTTAGGAAAATAAGGTGTTTGCTTTATAGCATGCAGAAAAAAACTACAACTATGAGCTACAGTCCACTAGATTTTCTACATCCCAAGATCAGAAGGAAGTGAATAATGTGAAGAAATACATAGAATATCTTCTTCATTATAGATGGGAGGTGTGCTGAGGACTATTTGCTGGTCAGTAATCAATAACCTGAGGAAGTGGTTGAATAAGACATTTATTTACAAATTTCACAGAAGTGCCAGGGCTCATTAGAGAGCACTGCAATGGAGAGTTTGATCAGCTCTGCCGTTAGAGGAAAATGCCACCCGTTGTTTGTAAATGTATGTATGACCAAAAGCCCCTTCAAGTTGCTGTAATCTCTGGTGCAGTTCTGATACTGTGCACTGGGTAGCTGACAATCGCACTGTTTCAAAAGTGATTACTGGGAGTTATCTGTACAACTAGAAAGGGAAAACTTCTATCCTGTGTCTTCAGAGGACTGTTACAACAACCTGATGCAAATATGCCTGTCCTTGTTTCTTTCCCTTTTACAAGAGCACCCTCTGTAACACTCCTTTTTCTCCCCCTGTCATTTTCCAATGAAGGACGTCCCTAAAGCCTCTTTTGTTTGTTCCAATGATCTCATAAGCATCTGTACCTTCATCTGAGGGCTACCTCTTTCTGTGAGCTGTTCCAGTTGAACAGCCCACTAAAACAGTCTATTAGTCGTTGAAGCACATGCCCTCTGCACACACAATTTTGTCACAGCCGCACAAAGAGGCCACAGCCTCAACCCAGCAGCTAAGGGAAGCTGGTTGACTTTCCTTCTCACCATAAGCATGCGTTGGCAACATCACTAAATTCTTCATATATTATGCATGGTATTTGGGTGTTCTCAGTATAATTTCACAACGTGACTTCTCACGGTAACAGCCTGTCTCTTGAAGATGACTACTACTGCACTATTCGCATTTCAGATAGGAAAGAAACCTACTTGAATCATAAGGAGAAAGAATTAAAATACACCTAAGAAAATTCTTTTCCTTTGAGTAAGTAGCACCAATCATGTGAGTTTCCATGCATACATACAGTCTCATACACACACACAGGGGGAAGCTTTAGTGAGTTGAAGAAAAGAACGTCACTGTTCCAGAAACTGCAGTAAAGTCCTAAAAAGTACAGAATTCCACTGGTTTTTTTTCCTCTCTTGATTTCAGTCATAGATCCTATAATAGTGATTTTGTCCCTATACTTTCAGTTGCTGTAGATGGTGGATGACTAAGATTTAATTCGCAACCATTTATGCTAGCATGCGTTGAGACAAATCTCTAAAGGTAATTTGAGCACATTCGTTTAAGTCTCAAACATCAAAGAAACTAAGATGAACCTTAAGGATATTGCTTTTCAAAAACTAATTTTAAAGCCAGTCTCATATTTTTGATCATTGTGAGCTGGAGGCAACTCAAATAATTCTCTCTTCATCTACCTTCAGCCTTGCTCACTGTCCTTCCTATGGGCTGAATGAGAACGAAGACTGGCACATTGGTTACTTAAAATCTGTTGTAAAATGGCTGCATGCATTTTATAAGAGTCATATTTGTTACGGACGATGATCAGTACAGATATATATCGTGCAGTGGGCACGTAGCAGAAAGATTAATTCTTGAAAGCAATTCAGCCTGACGAATAAGGTATGTATGTAAATACTGCCAATGCACCAAACCGTGTCCTGCAGAGAAAGACAGACAAGGCCATTTGCACACCCGTGAGCAATACCAGTCCCTGCCTGGTTGAAGAAGCAAAAATATGACACCACATGTGACAGCTGTAATTGCTGTCTCCAGTCCCACCTTTCTTCAAAGAGATAAGCAGTTCAAAGACTATCTGAGGTCTGAAGAGAGTTTTGACCCCTTCCAACTCAACTGTTGCCAGTTTTGCTTTGTCAAAGATCTCTCTTCAAAATAAAGACATGTGCTCTTCCATACTGATAGAGCCCAGCTCCCTATAAACCACGCAAGTTTAAGAATCTTTCTCAATTTAGAAATCCTACAGTGTAAATGTTGCTTCAACCAATTTTTCGAAGCGTCGTTATTTTTTTCCTTGGCATTCTTAGTGTCTTTGCAATGCCAAGCATTTCATGCTGTCCTAATAGACAGGTAGTTAAAAGGAAGGTCAACTGTTTAAAAAAAAAATGGGGGGATGAAAACCATACAATGAAGTAACTACAAATGGGGCACTGCTGTAGAATTCAGTTTTCGAGACACGGGAGCAAGGGAATAAATCAAATAATTCAGGCTGTCCAAGGCAATATGACGGAGCGTGGAATTTTTGGCACATAACAGTCTCATGATGAATGAAAACACAAACAAAAATCAATGGCTGAGTTGCTCAAAGAACAAATTTTCCCTAGCAGTAAAAAGACTTGAATACTGGCTGCCAGCCTAATTTCATTAGGAAATGCATTCCAATTAATGGAAGCTCTGCAAACAAGAGATAATTACTAAGGCGAGACAGAGGAAAGGCCTTACAGCCTTCCAGCTTCTCTTCTTTGGTTGCAGCTTGCCCTTTTCTCCTTGCAATTCATTTAAGGTGTGGGTTGCTGGGTATCTGCAAGTGTATTCCCCAAAACCCCCTGCCACTCTTGCTGCACAGGAGTGTCCATGCCTACTCCTGACAGTGGTGCGCCCGCATACACACACACCATACGCTGTGAAGTTTCCCATGCTGGGAAGGGATGTGTTTGTTCTCACATCTCGGTGCCTGAATGCCAGTTGTGCCATTATTCCTGTGCTACTTGTTTATATTCGTTTTGATGCTATGTTTCCTGTGCCAAATTAAATACTGGCACAGACAGGTGCCTGAAATCAAAGTTGTGCCTGCTTATGCTCTGGTGAATTTAGTTTTTCATTTCCATGATTTCATTTCCCAGGAAAATAGCAATTATGTAACCTCAGTAGAAACAGATGCCAACAATATTAAGCTCGCAACTGCACTCTTTTCACCCCAAGGGCTTCTTTCAATGGGAGGATGGAAAGTTTCTTAAAACCAAACAAGCAGCACAGGCCTTTTGTTTTAACAGACGTGCTTCCTTCTTCTATCTGCACGTAGGCAGAAACCTGAGACATTCTGCCTCCCTCACGTCGTCCCCTCGAACACCGTGTGCTTACAAAGTGGCTTTGCCACATTTCCCACACAGTCAATACTGGCCTTGACCCAGAGGATACCAGGCAGCCCATCGTGATGGCTTGCAAAGTTGAGCCTTCTGCGGAGACCAGTGGCAAGGATGCGTCATCCCCCAAGCCCCACCACTGCGCACCAGAGGATGCTGCTGCCAGGGACAAGGATGCTTTGCAGGAGCTGCATCCCACTTGGGTGTTTTCACCCTGCAGCTCTGCAGTAAAAAGTTCAGGTACATCTGTCCATGCAACAAATTAATCCCAAGCAACTGCAACTCCATTCTCTCACTCTCTCTTTGATGTCCAGCACAAGATAAGAGTCTGCAGTCCCAGCGACTGCAATGGGCCAGCAATGGGGCCACCACCAAGCTCCAATATCCAGCCACAGCAGCCAAGGGCTCAGCACTAACAGTCCTAGCCAGTGAGGTTGCCACCAGCATCAGGCTCCCTACCATCATCTGGGCTGCTGCTAGCTAGCTTAGGTATAGAAACATATGGGCAAAGTCTATACAAACCAAATCAACAGCAACAAAACCACAGAGGCAATCCTACTTCTTCTGGAGACCTAAATCTCAGTGGGCCACCCACTTAATCATCTGTTTACATTTAACCTACATCTTCAACAACTTCAAATGTCTGTCTGCAGCTACCACATGGCATTACATATTTACAATAGCTTCACTAACAGGCAAGAAAGATAGAGTAAGCAGAGAAAAAGCACTGGGATTGTGGCAAGGGATAAAAGCCTAATTTACCAATGCTATCATCTTGAGTCACTGATTAAAAAAAACCCCAAACATCAGACTATATCACAGAAAGCAGTGGTACTACATTAACTATTGTGAAGCCAGATGATGCCTGTTTCCAGAGGCTGATCAAGTCACTACGCACATTTTAGACATGGCGTGGTATTTCCAGCTCTGTAGCTCTGCAGTGCTGGGTCAGACGTGTAATGTACCTTTCTCTCCCATTGTGGCGATACAAGATCGTCATTTTAAAGGTCTTCCCTGGCATGGCTGCCAAGCTGTTTGTCTGAGCTGCAGTGGTATTTTTGGAGACAAAGACTTGGACGCGGTGCGGGACAGGTGGCCTGGCAGCAGTGGTAGGAAGCTATCAAACCGCGCACTGTACATTTCAAAACACAAACCAGAGGGAGAGGAGATAAATCATTTACTGTATTTAACTTAGCATATTGCTACTTTTTGTGACTCATATAGTCTTGCGGAAGACTCCCTGGCCAGGATAAGCCAACTTTGAAGGAAAGACAATGTAAAGTTTACGGACTGCCATGCATTTATGAAGTTAGTGGACATAAACATGTAGAGGCAGCAGTGAAAGCAAGAAAACTAGAGACGGGGAGGAATCTGTATCGTCCCATCTCCCTTCACTCTCCCTGGGTTCCGAGGACTTTCCTATGCTTCACTGATCAAAAATAAGCCCGAACCATCCTCTGAAGGCCAGCACAAAGGGGCAGTAGCCAGCAAAAACATCAGTACTTTGCACTCCCCCTGAAGTGCCTGCCCATAGAGCTAGCGGTGGCTCTCCCAAGCCAAGCAAGTCTTCCCCCTGCTTCCAGTGGCAGGACAGGACACCTGCCACCGTGTCACCAGGCTGCTCGGCCACAGCTTGTGCACACCCACAGCACGGTCGAGCTGCAGGCAGCCCTGACCAGTGGCCAGGCACACAGAGGAGCTACTGTACATCCACAGCAGGATCAAGAGTGCAAGAAAATTGGGGCTCAGTGGAAAACGTCTTCCAGAGCACCTCTGACCATTTCTTGCCCCAGCCCTGAGCACTGCTATCACAGCAACTTGTATGTCCCACACCTGGCTACCCTCTTACTGAAGGCGTCCTCAGCAGCAGATGGGGAAAAGGCTTCTGACCAGATTAAAAATGTAGCCATGACTGCCCTGCAAAAGGGATCCTTCTGTTTCTGGGATGCTCACAGTCTCCGACTCAACAGGTCACTAGGTATGTACCTGTTGGGTGCCAAGGGCTGTCAGGCACATCTGGCTGGACCACATGTGGTGTGAGATCTGCAAATCACAGGCACAGTGCACCTGGTTTTCCCTCCTGCCCCAATTCAAGTTGAAAAATTCCCAAATAGGGGCTCCCTGGGAAGGCTGCGCTGCATGGCAATTCTTCTGAAGGTAGGTAGTTTTATTCCAGTTACCAAGAGCTACACTAATTCTGTGCTCTTTTTTTTAAGCTGGATTCATTGAGAAAAAGGACTGTCTGAACACTGGCACTTTTGTCTCCATGCTTTGAAACATTCAGGCTTGTTTCAGCTAAATTCAACAAAGGGGCAGGCGTCACCAAGCTACCAAAATCCAACAAGCTCCAGGGCAGACCTGGCCAGGCAGACAAGGGAGGCCCAAATCGGCACCCCTGTACAAAAGAAAATAAGCCCTTTAAAACAACCACAATGTCAGATACTGGAGCGCTCATGGGGCAGAGAGATCTTACTGCAGCTCAGCAGAGCGTAAAGCTTCAGGCAGACCTCGTCGCTAGTTAGTCACAGAGTAATGCAAATACAAGGCAGAACACTGTGAAAACAATCTTGAGCAGAACTGCCCCCATCTCACAGAACAATTTATGAAAAAAATTAGGATGTCACACAATACTGCATACCATACAGCAACTGAAATTATCTTTACCAGCCAAACTTATAAAAAAGTCATCAGCTGTACTTGGTTAGATATTTTCCCCACATCCGTCACTAATTTCTATTGTATCCATACATTTATTCATTTTTCTGTCCCTCCCTCTCCCCCACTCATCATGACCTGGCCCAGAATGGACACCAGAATAACCTCCCATCATTTCCAGGGTCATTACAACAAGTGTGCCCTTCCATCTCTCATTCTTTTATTGCAGAAATACCCTGTTCCCATGCTTAGTTCTCGCTGCCATCTGAGTCAGGAGAATGATTCATCAAAAACGCTATTGTCAAATGCTTTCTATGAATTATGTTCTGCACTGCAGTGGCTTGCTCTGCTCAGGATTCTCTATTTAGATTATTGGTATTTCTCCTCGGGATTGCTTTTAAAACCCATTGAAACAAAGTCTGATTGCCTCCAAAAGTGGGCAGCCCACTTCAAGCCACTTTAAGGCCTGTTTTTAATAGGCACAAAACTGAAAGTATAAGCCAATTTGTTGGAAGACCAATGTGGCAAAGTAACATCACCACAGGTGAGAATACATTCTGTCCAGAAAACCTTACGATAAGAATGGGACATATATTATATGTAGATACTATATAACTCAGCAACATCTAACCAGTGGGATACCAATAAGCTCCAGTAACATACATGTACCGACATACAATTTTCAGAAATACCATTCCTATCAGCGATATATCTATTGCTCTATTTCTCACAGTCTAGCTTCATTTCAAGGGTAATAACGACACAGTCCTTAAAATTTGCTATCATCAGGTACCTGAGGTACAAAAGAAAAGCAAGTCTTGCTGATCTTTGGTGTACAACTTTATAACTTTATCTTATTAATATTCTTTTTAGCAATTACAGGCAATTAAGAATTCTGTGTGGGTTTTAATCCTTCCAACCCTGACTGGAGTGGGAACCAAAGGTGCTGAGTGACCTAACTGAACCAAATCTGTGCTTTCTACAAATCATGCAGACACCAAAAATAGACATCCCCGCTCATTATTTTGATGTTGCATAATGTAAACGATAAAAAGGTTGTAAAAAACTGCAGAATCTAGAAACTAAAACTAGATAGTTTCAGCCTAGAAATAAGCCATATGGTTTGAACAGTGAGAGCTTATGAAATGAGAAGTCCAGTACAGCAGAAGCCAAAGGATACCTGTCAATTAATTCTTCTTCAAAGCTAGTATCATTTTCTAAAGATTTAAACTACTTATAAGATTTTTTTAAGGTTTCATGCCTGTGACAGATAATTGATCCCTCAAATGGAAAATTATTCCAGTTATTTTCAATGTCATTGGTTTTCACCAGAATAAGTAGTCATCGAATTGCTCTCCAAAAGCTCGTATTAGATCCTCAATCATTTGCCACTGGCAAACCAAAGCTAGATGACTTTCTAGCAATATAGAGAGCCAGATGCAAGAATCCTTGGATCTCTTTCATGCTGGAAGTCAGACTAGAGCAATAGAGTGCCTTCCCTTCTTAGCATCTACAGAAAATCCTCATCGCCACGTTTTCTTATGCTTAGCCAGCTATTAAAACTCAGTCTTAATGAAAACTACTTCCTAAGATAATTAATTATTCCTTTAAACTATGCCATCTTTAGCTTGTCAGGGAAGAATATAATTTTCTACCAAACTCCACCAATGCTGATTTTTTTATAAAGACACTGGAACAGAGAATATACTATGAGAAAATAATTGTATCAGGTCTTGGGAATGTAAAAATTCCAAAAATCAAAAGTGATAATATTTCCAGTGTAATAACTGCAGGGAGAACAGAAAATGGCATAAAGTATATCCATTTTCATGACAAAGGCTGTAATGAGAAAAAGAAAAGTGCACAACTAATCTGCTCCAGAAGTCTGCACTATCTGTTCTTCTATCAATTATCTATTCCAGTCATGCAGACAAGAGTTTCTGTCTACAGAGCGAACCCACTCTGATAGTTAATCCTGTTGTCTTGTAGTTCTCCCTGGAGACTTGAGGATACAAAGTGTTACGTCCCTGCGTAGCACTGCTCATAGTCTAACAATTCCACTCATCAAATCCTTGCCATGGGAGTATCTCCTTGAAGAACACGGAGGATGAAAATCCCATCTCATCCACATATTGATTTTATTCCAAGCCAATGTAGCAGGAGCCCGACTTGCAGATCTGTCTTGCTCTTTTGCAACTACTTCTACCAACACACTCCCAGCACAGCAGGAGGCTTACCCGACAGCTTTAACTCTTCCTCACGCCATCAGCTGCTTAGTGAAATGTTCTAGGTCGCGAACATTTGCAAATTAAACATCATAATGGCTTGTCTGAATTACCAGATAATCAAATCACATCTCTTTTTCTGAAAATTATGTACCTCAACTGATACAGAAATTAAAATAGAGTAAGTAGGATATAATCTTTCCCATCTGTGTAGTATTGTTTGACTACAGAATTCCCTCCACTATTTAAAGCACCTAGTTTCTAATTCTTTACTGCATTCTGCTTTTATCTGTAGTCTGGTAAAAGCCTTTTTTCTGTTGCAAAAATACCTCTTTTGTGATCTCATCTTTTCTTTCACCTGCCTTTTGTCACACAGACCTTTTGAGTGTGACAGTGGTTGCAATCTCTTTCCATCTTCTGTAGTTTCTTCTTTAATATTAGCATTCTAGGTTGTAGAAATAAAAAGCACCTTATATACTAACTTGTGAGTGTCCAGCTATTTATAGCTCATGCATTTTATTCCTTCCCTACTAGGCATCTTCTTCATTTGGGCTCTCGATTACACAAACTTTCATCACAAGCAGAACTCTTCATTACATGGTGTTCAGATCAAACAGTAAGCTGTAACAGATCTTTATAGACAGAGTACACTGCATTTAATATACGTGGGATATGAAAGATTTTGTATATGAACAGCTTTTTAGCTGTAAGTAATGTATTTCCAGAAATGTTTTTTTACAGAACTAATATCTTCTCAATGTTCTACAGATCAATACACTATTTCCTGTAAAACTACACATATGTAATTTAATATCATAATAATCTTTAAACTTAAGCCTTTTCAATGCAATTAACTATTTAACTTGTCATGTCTTATAAAGAAATTTGTCTGACAGTGTGTTCCCAAAATACAGATTTCAGACTGCAGTATTCCTTTGTGCAGAATAGATCTTCATACACTCACAGAAACACCACTTAAAGAGTTTAGGAGACATCAGGAAACATTTTCTACCCAAAGGCAATTGCATTTAAAAGAAAGAAGCAAAGCGTTTTACTGATTCTGATTCAGTTACATTGAATTACAAAACAGCTGTAGATTTTTAGTTGGTTACAGATGGAAAAGGGCCTTCGTCATATCAGGTTGTGCAGAAGAGCTATTTCTTTCCCTCTGTAAGTGGGCAGTAAATTACAATCAACTTCCCCTCATTATCAGTCTATCCTCAATTAACACAATCAACAATCTCACCACTTTGCTCTATCTCTTGCTTCTCCCTTTCTGTATATTCTCTTCGTCCCTTAAGAAGGAAGGTCTAGGCATCAAGAAAATTAATCTCTCTGTAAGATTTTCTGCCCTTGGCCACATAAGACTTTCAGTCCTAGCCAACTTCTTCAGGAATTATCGTTTCCTTAGTTAATTATATTCATGTTAATATAACATTTAGCTATAAACATATATATGGACACCCATACACATGGACCCATCTGTATTTATCTCTCTCTGAGCCAGCCCTGAGCTGCCACATATGCCTCTCTGAACTAAGAGAGTGGGCTGGGGTTAAAGCTATGCCAGCCAGCATGTTCTTAGATGAGAATTTGCATCATGGGAAGGCAGAGTTCAGCCTCTTTAAAAAAAAAAAAAAGAGGCAAAATGCACTTTATTTAACACATTTCTTCAGACTGTTTGAGCAGCTGAGGAATAGCTGGAACCGAAGCTGAAATGTGTCGCAGTGTGACTGCCTGAGCACCCTGACACAGCCTACCTGCCACACAAGACTCCAGCAGAACAGATATACCGACGGGGGGGGGGAACCGGGGGGCCCACCCATGTCCCCTGGCTATTGCAGGCCTATTGTTTTCTTTCAGCTACTTACAATCACTCATAAGTCTGTCAAGATTCATGAGCACTTCTTAAATACAATTGTGGGAACAGAAGTTCAACTTCCAAGCCATTTTGCTCCATGACAAATCGTGCTGATCTTTAAAGCTTGGAAAAAAAGAATATTTTTATGACCTCATTGCAATTCTCCAGTGCTGTGACCCTGATGTTTGTGGAAAGGGCAAAGTATCACATGCTGTACATCTTGCTAATCCTTCCGGTGCTTGTGTTTAGGAGTCATCCAGAAATAGCTACTGGTCATACAAAATACTCAAGTACTTACGGCTGGGTGCTAGACTGCAAGCAGAAAGCTCCCAATTAGTACTTCTCTCTTGGCATGTCTGTCCATGCCATTGGCATGCATTTCTTTTCCATCAGGCCGGTCATTCGGCAGTCAAATCTGCAGCAGGCACACTGCACGCAGGTGGGGCTGCCAGCCAGCGACAGCCAGCCAGCGTCTCCAAAACTCCCACCCCTCTGCTGCAACTAGGGGCAGGGGAAACGGGGTGCACCAGTAGGGGAAGCCAGCAGGGTTTACACCACTGCAGGGAAATAATGTACATTGCCAGTACAGTTTAGTTACTGCAGCACCACACAGGGCAGATTACTTGGTGTGCTCCTCTTCCAACATCTTAAAAACACAAGCCTTGCTTGAGTTTGATTGACATTTAACAAAACAGATGATAACTCTGATCGGTTTTGTGGTTTTCACAGTATTTAAAATAAATTTCATGTTGTTTTGAACTTCTAAGTTTAAACATAAAATAATATTTCTAAGTTTATATTGGGTGTATTTCTGTGCACATACAATTCAGAGTCATAAGTGAAAGACAGAATTATTTCGGTTTGGGTTTTTTGTGCAATTTTTTTTTCCAGAAAGTATCACACTTTTCCCTGGAACCTTGAAGCAGACAGACTCTTGCCAACTGCAACGTGCCACAGAAACAGGACTTCAAGTTATTAGTCACTGATAGTCAACAGCTTCAATTTCTAGCTATTGGATGAGCTGCAAGTGTTAAGACAAAATGTGTTTCTTTCTTCAACACAGCAGATGTTTAATCATCTAACTAACAAGGCAACATTGTTGAATTACCCTGCTAAAACCTTGATTTACATGGGTGCAGTTATTCAGACAGAGATTAGACTGTCCTTTCTGGGGTTCTAATTAAGCTCGGTGTTAATGAAATAGGATAATATTTAACAGAACAGTTAATGGTAAATATTCAGTGAATACTACTACTGTCTTTGGAACGCTACCAGTGATTGTGGAGACCAAACTGATTCAACAACTAGATTTACAAACCTCAGCAAACAAACGTAAGACTAACCCAAGCCAGTATCTTTCATACAGATGCTTTAAAAACCACAGTCTTCAGGGCAGAGATGCCAGACAGGTGAACAGAAGTCCTCCAGGTGAGTTTGCAATGTCTGCTGTCAGGCAGGTCACTGGAATATAGATACGTACAGCAGGAACGCTCTTGTCTTCTCAGGGAGGAAACTGATAGCCCTGGCTACGACTGAGACAGCCACATTCATTCTTTTGGCAAGATAGAGCAAGACAAAAAGACATAAGGATGGTAATTTGTAGACTGTAACAGGTAAAGACCTGGACACAAGACTAAGAGATCGTTACACTGTCCCATTTGAAAAACAGGCAGCCCTTTATCAGAGGCACCTCCAATCCAACCGTGAAACAGGAGAGCACAGCTCAGCACAAACTGGGGAGGGGGCAAAAGAAAGCAACTGAATGTTCTTTTTAAGCCTGATGGGAAATGACCAGCTCTTACAAGATATTCCAAAAATTGCAGAGAAAGGATCATTTTAAGGCACAACCTTGAAGAGGAGAAAGATACTTCTACTGATGTTACAAACAGCTCCTACATGTAAACATTGCTGTAACTGCTGGAGAATATAAACTATAAGTGCTGTAGGCTGCTATCACAGATAAACTGGAGACAGAAACTGAACATGAAGACAGGATTAGCTTTCAATGCAGTATCTGGAATAGGGGGAAAAAAGCAAGTGTTTTTATGGTCACAGAAAAAAAAGTAAATCTGTTCTTGAGAACAAGCACAGAGGGTCACATTTTCTGTTTACAGTTTTACAAATTAGAAAAAAAAACTACTTGAAAAATAATTTATCAGCAAAGTTTTAAAAAACATTCTTAGTGTACTCCTAAAGCAAGACCTGAAATTTGGTTATGCATTCGCACTTGAGTACTTCCTGAATTCTGTATTTAGTGGTGTCATCAGCATGGTCCAGTGGATACAAAAGCAGCTTTGGATTCACAGATACTACTCCTGGCTGTTTCTGGACATGTCATTTCAAAGTCCTCTGCAAAGCTTCATTACTTTCAGTTTTAGTAGGATGGAAGGATAAATTGTTCCAGTGGACAAAAGTGACAGAGAAAAGGTACATATAATTACTAACTTTACTGATTTTATATGAAATACCTTGATTCAACTGAATAGCTTTTTTCATTGCTGTATTTTAATTAGCAAAAAGGTGAAAAACATGCAGGTGAACATTAACTGCTCCAGATGTAAGACTTTTTTCATGCATTATTTCCAGCCCTGTCAGTAGTGAACAGCATAAGCCTTCTCCAGGCTGAACAACTCCAGCTCTCTCAGCCCTTCTTCATTGGAGAAGTGCTCTGATCATCTTTGTGGCCCTCTTCTGGACTTGCTCCAATAGGTTCATGTCCTTCTTATGTTGGGGGCCCAAGAGCTGAATGCAGTGCCCCTAGTGGGGTGACACAAGAGCGAAGGAGAGGGGGAGAGTCACCTCAGTCGCCCTGCTGGCCACACTTCTTCTGAAGCAGCCCAGGATATGGTTGCCTTGTGGGCTGCAAACACACATTGCTGGCTCATATTAAGCTTCTCATCAGACACGACCTCCAAGTCCTTCTCCTCAGGGCTGCCCTCCATCCATTCTCCACCCAGCCTATATTTGTGCTTGGGATTGCCCTGATCCAGGTGCAAGACCTTGTACTTTGCTCGTTGGCTCCTCTGTCACCTGAAGGAAGTTAATACCAATGCATTCCAGGAACCTCCTGGATTGCTTACGCCCTGCTGTGTTGTCCCGCCAACACATATCGGAGTGGCTGAAGTTTTCCATGAGGACCAGGGCTTGTGAACATGAGGCTACTCCTACCTATAGAGGGCTTCATCTGCTCAGTCTTCCTGGCCAGCTGGCCTGGAGCAGACCCCCATTACAGCATCACCTGTCCCTGCTCTCCCTTTTATCCTGACCCATAAGCTCTCAGTTGGCTCCTGGCATCTATCCCCAGGCACAGATCCATGCACTCCAGCTGGTCATTGACATAGAGGGTGACGGCCCCTCCTCATCTCCCTGGCCTGTCTTTGCTAAAGAGTCTGTATGCTTCCATTCCAACACTTCAGCCACAGGAACCATCCTACCACTTCTCCATGATGCCACTAAGATCATAGCCCTGCAGGCGTGTGCACATCTCTGACTCCTCTTGTTTATTCCCCATGCTATGTGTGTTTGCATAGCAGCATTTAAGTTGGGCCCTGATGAAGCTGACTGACTGGCTGGAGTGGCTGCAATTCCTTTGTGCTGCACACAAGACTTCACAGAATCACAGCCTTTTTTACCTAGAATTTCTTTTAAAATAATGTTGGTACTGATATTAATATTCCAGTGGTCAGTTTACCTGACTGTTACAAAGGCAAACTTTGCTTGGGTCCAGTTTTGCTTTCCGGACACCACATTTTGTTACACCTTGCTGGCTACACTGAAGAATGCCTTTATCCACCTGATGAACCAGAACTGGTACGTAAACAGAGCAAGCGATACTGAGCCACCCCTCTTTGGTTAATCCAGTAGATAGTGACCTTGGAGTTCAATTCTTCATAGTCTTTATTGTCGTGACATTACTGAACCCCATTTCTCCTTCCTAAAATCATGTCTATTTGTAGGAACATGATTTGCATATGCAAAATATTTCTCCACCCTTACTCAATACTGCCAAGCATGCGTCCCAGAGCCACACTAGCTCAATGAAACCTCATTCATGATACGCTACAGCTTGCACTCACTTTACTAACACTGACCGATCTCTTTGCATCAGAGAGCTATCCTCTTTCTTCAATTTCCCTTAATCCTGTGAAAAACTGATACTGTTACCAGCTAGGTCATCAATAAAAGTGCTAAACAGTTATTAATAACAACCAGTTCTTATAGGATCCAGCAGAAATGCAAATACTCAGTGAGGATTCCCCCTTTACAGTCATGTTTCATAGCCTGTCTGCCAACTTTTAGTCCATTTAAGAGGCATTGCATTGATTTCATTTCAGTCTAGTTACTTCATCAAAGAATCATGCCTCACAGAAGCATATTATATATTACTTCAACACGATGGCATTGATCAAACTGTATTTGTTATCTCTCAAATAAGAGAATAAAGAAAGGAATAAAGAGTCAGGTTGATAAAATCTATTTTCCAAAAATCACGGATGACTGGTCTTAAAGAATGATAGGAAGATTAAATGCAGTCCAGTAGGAGAATTTCTTTTACTTTTTCAAGGTCCAGAGCCAAACTGATAAGCTTGCAATTATCCAGAAGATTCCTTTCTAAAGCATTGGTGACAAATTCCCAAGTTCTCTTTAATTTCTCTGTGTTTCAAAGCATATTGAAAAATTCAAGCTTCATAACCCACAGAACTCTCCTGTGAGTTTCTTAAAAACGTCTGGGTATTAGTTGTCACGTCCAGATGTTTAAATAAGCTTGACAGCAACAGTTCACACAGTAGCACAACAGTGTTTCACACAGTAGCACAGCAGCACAGCAAAGGTGGAGGAGGGTGTTACATACTCCATGACCACCATCAGCAGAGGGGCAGAAACCTCTCCCTCCCTGACGCTGAAGAAGAGAAGTAATTCAATGAAATCTTCATTCTAATTCTGATGGGTATTTTTCACACAGCAATGGCCCGTTCTTTTGCTCAGACTACTTTTGTTCTTAATGTGCTTCCTTAAAATAAAAGAAAAAATATCTAATCCCTAATTCTATTTGCGATTGAGATTTTTGTGTGCCTTTATCAATTTCCTGAAGTTCTTAACTTTTATTTTATAAAACCTTCACACCCCCACCTTCTCAGTTGAGGACTTCAATAGTATTAATTTTTCTTTGTTGGGTTTTCTTTGTCTTTTTGGTCATCAAGTTTAACATTCTTAGACAGAAAGAAAAAGTTTTACCATTATTTTGTCTTGAAACTTTTTTTCAGTACTACAAAATTGGTCATTTTCATAAACCAGTGAAAATAGGGACTTGAATACATTTATTACAGGAAAACAGAATAAAATCATGATCACTTATGCCTAATTACCTACTTATTAGTGATTTGCATGTCACACAGAGATACACTGTAGGAGAGGAAAAGCTGTGGTATTGCTGACTGCAGCTACCACAACACTCGATACAGAACTACACCATCAAGGAAAATCTTTACATGCATCCCCCAGAGCCCCCTTCTCCGCTGTTGAAAAATTCACCTACAAGGCACTGCTGACCAAAGGCTCATGGCACAGATGGGCACTTCTTGCTGGCCACGCCACTCAGCTCCTCAAAGCGCAGCAGCACAGACCAGATGGACTCCTGGCTCACCCTGCAGCATCCCTGCACGGGATCCCTTCATGGTGGGTTCCTATAGAACACGCTTTTTAATGGTTCTCCACATACACACCAGAGCAATTCTGCCCTAGCTCCCTGTCCAAGCTAAGTAGATGCCCGGTAAATCTAGGCTTATTTTCTTGGCTCTGGCCAGCCGATATACACACTAGATAGTAACTTCAACAGCATTTTCAAGACAAGATCACAAAACAGAAATTCAAGGTCAGAACACAAAATGAAATGCAGATCAAGCAAGGAAAGGAGAGACTTCACCAGTATGCATAAGATTCTAGAGTAAAAGGGCAATATTTATTAGTGGTAGTTTATTATTTATACTATGTCCCAGGATTATTCTTTCCGCCGTTCGAAGATCCAAAAAGCCTTTTTGCTTTAGGAAAGAAAAGAGTCATTTGCTAGAAGCCAGTGACTGTGTTTTCTCTTCTTCTGAAACAGCTATTCTCTGAAGGCTTAAACTGATTGTTCTTTAACCATAACGTCGTTAAAGAAATGCCAGGAAGCTTATTCGTGGTTTATTAATACTGCAGAGGCCCCAAAACAGCAAGATAATGCCCAGACTTCCAAAGAACAGGCTTCCCAACCATCTCCTTGGCCAGCTTCCAATTAAAGGAAGAACACGACCGCGAAGCTGCAGCTACGATGACTTCAGAAAGTGCTGAAAAAGTAGAACTATCCAAGCCACAGAGCCCCATTTCAATTTTATATGAACAACAAAAAGAAAAACCAAACAAACCCAAAATGCCACTTGCATTTCATTTGTAACATCACATGAACTCCAGATTGGGTCTCTAAGAATATTTATTCCCCAGATGCTTTCTCAGAGTTCTGGTTAGTGTTCTGAGACCAAAAGACAAAGCCACTAACCCACTGCAGTGCAACTGCTTCATCCTACCATAAGCCTTTTTCTCTGCAAAATATTGATAATTCTGTCATCTGGGTTCCTCTTATCTTTTTGATAAATGAGGCTACTGCCTTCCTAACTTATTAAAGCATTTATCCTCTTCTTTGCATTTGAAACACTGGGAAACAAATATCTAATTTACCAAAGAATATTTCTGAAGCCCTTCGCTGTAAAACTATTTTGGCAAAGCCCAGGTGGACTCAGTTTTGTAGTTTCTGAAATCTCGTAAGTTTGCTCTCTCACACACCACCACCTGCATTTCCTCCTTCAGGGACGAGCATCAGTTAGTTTCCTTTTCAAGGTTAACAGTTGCAGATTTACATTGATCTCTGGAATGTTATGGGATGAAAAAGGGGATATATAGTGTTAGTTTTCCCATGAAAAGTAGCTCACCATCTCCTGAAGGCACATTCTGTTATTGAGGAGTCACTTTGCTTTCTATGAAAATGAATGACCATACAATACATCAAAGTGCGCTACTGTATTCCTAAATAGATAGAGGCTCACACCACGAAGTTCAGGCACAGATTTCAAAGGCATTGCAAGGCTATATCCCTCACTGTGGTTTGGGGAGTTAGGGAACAGGGCACAGATACGTCCACTTCTGGGCATTCAGGACCAAGCCTCTCTGGCTGATCCAGCCACCAGGCAATGTCCCCTCGCTGCTTATTCCTCCATATTCCAGAGATGAAAGCAGAGACATTTCAGATGGGATTGCGTGTCCCAGGTGTCTCAGCACTTCATAAAGAAAGGAGATTAGATTAATGTAAAGGTTGCCTATAAAAGGGTGGCTGCACAGTATCTTTGTTGGATGTACATGTTTGTCACTGTTTGACATTCAGGCCGCCTTTTTTCTTTTTCATAGTATGTGCAACATCAGGCATAATGAGTTTACCATGGCTCCAAGTCCTGCAAACATGAGGTGCTGATTTTTTTAGAGCATTCTAAACCATGGAACTGCTTAATTAATGTCATATGATTTAAATCTAAGATTTAGGTATCAGTGTTTCACTTGTAATCTTTTTCTTCAAAGAAATCAAATTGACTCTATCAACTGCACAATCGCAAGCAAAAACCTGGGAATCCGACAGGCACTTTTCACGGTGCACTGTTCCTCACCATCTCAGAGTCAGAACATTTCGGTAGAGCTGTCACAGGGGGACCTGAGGTAAGAATCCCTAAGATTTCTATTTAAACAGGAGTTTGGATGTCAAGAGACAGTTATTCTTAGGTCTTCCTAATGAGGTCAGGAAGAATTTTGTTTTCAAGCACAGCTTTTCTGAGCTGTAAGTCTAATATTCCAAAGTTGTAACTGTGAAGATTCTGATGTTTTCAGGAATGCATTATCTTTGTAGTTATTAATCTAAAATATTCACCTACCAGTGTTTGAAGTTAGACACTTAAAATCTATATTCAGTTATGTAAGACTGCAGGATGCCAAATACTGGAAGATTTGTAGATATTTGCTATCATTCTGAAAAACTGGTTTACTAGTTTAGGAGAGCACTTTAATATTTGGGCTTCATCTCTGCCACCCAGCATTTCACAAATCACACTTTAACATGTATTTCCAGAAATTTTAAGGTTCATTTGAGGGGGTGTCTGTCTGCCTTTGAATATGTATCCGGTTCTCCTGACATCCAAGATGAAACTATCATTTCATAAAATGATAAATTTTGTCATTTAGTTCACTGGAATTGGGATTTCATTTCAAGCTTTGGCTTGAGAAAACAGGAATAACATCTTAAAAGTGAGTCTTGTGCTCAAAAGGTGGACAACAATCTGGAGAATTGTGATCCGGTTTATTTATTCAGTGATAGCTGAGGAGGCAGCCATAACAGTCTTTCCATATTCCTCTGATAACGCACAGGAATATTTTTTCTGAAGTGGAAGGAAATAGGAGTCCTAACCAATGGAATATGACTTCACAGTGCCAAATGCCAATTCACGTGCTGTGTATTGTGTTTTCTCCATTCAACCCTAAGCTGTTATGAAAACATAAACAAACCCGAAACATTTGTTGCCGTGCTATGTATAGCTCAGCGCAGAGTGCTTTCCCTCTTTTTCACTATCTGAATCTGGAACGGGAAGCTTTTCTTGAAGAGGTATTTTTAGTTCCTTGGGAAGAAAAAGGCAAGAGAAGACAAAGTATTTAGAAGCCTCACATCTTACAGAGTACCCGTACTTACAAATATGCTATAATCGGCACACTTGTCCTTTCATGTAGAAAGAGCCAGACGATGGTGGAATTCAATCAGTGCTAGGAAAGCAGGAATAGGGCTTACAGAATGCTTACATCTGTCCCTAATTTGCTTGCACATAAACCGATGGTAATCTGCTTTATTGCCAAAGTCATATAAAGAAATTGGGCACCAAGCAGCATAGGTAATCTCAAACTGGAGGCCCTCCAGCCTAATTAGACAAAAATGCCCAGAAGGCCCGAGACTGAAATATGGCATGTAGATTTTGAAATGTATGAAGAGACAGTCTCATTAGCAGCCATCTGAGTGTATGTTTAAGCCTCTGAAGTTTCTTTTTTTGACTGAGGGAAGAAGTAAGCCATGCCTATGCCTGAGGCAAAGTACAAGGAAAAGCATCCTGCTCCTTCTGGCATGGCCCCAACCTCCCATCTCCCACCCCACCACGCTCCTCCTGGGATTCGGACAATTCCTGGCCGCTCTTTTTGCAAAGATATCCCCACAGTCAGCAAGCTGATTTAATATCAGTAATGCTGGGAAAGCCAAAACATCGTAAGTCATTGAAAAATAAGATGAAGAAGCAATTCTGTGGAGAGTTTAAAGAGATATTGGTTCATTATTTGTTATTTAATAGATACATTTCTTAAAGAACTTAGTCATGGAGTTTCGCCAGAAGCCATAAAAAGTGATAATTTCCCTTATTTCAGACCTCTGAAGGTTTCTTAATTTTTCTGGCATCAAACAGCTATTGTTGGCTACTTTCTGATTACAAGCTTGCCTCTGATTACAAGCATGCATCTACTTTGTAGAACGATACAAAATGATGAGTGAATTAAAGAAACAGAGGAGAAGTCTGTGACAATTTTAAGGCAGAAGGGCTGTGGCATAAAAGGCTACACATGACACAGAACTAACCTTGGATTTCAGGCACGCCCGGGGACCATCTATTTTTGGAAACATAACAACTACACTTAACTAACCAGAGGGTGTGATAGAAATGTTTTTATCAAGTTATCTCCCTCTAAGTTATTTGGGGGAACAATGCAAGGTAACACATTATTTCCTTTTTTGAATTGACTTTTTACATTATCAAGAAATATCACACCGGCCACAGAATTATAAACAACTACCTGCTTTAATAAAATAAAGGGACCTTTGTGGTCCTTTTCTTTTTGTGCAAACACAACACAAAGAAAGCACATTGATACAGCAGAGATCTTGTGTGCAATAAAAAAACTGTGGATAAAGCCTCCTGTTAATTGACATTCAAGGTCTATGTGGCCTATTTGCTACTGTTGTAGTAGTGGCTTAGGTCACCAATCAGCCCCATTTTGTTGATAATTTTTATGAGAACGCTATTTGACATTTTACTTCAGCAGCATGCACTACCGAAGCAATAGTGTTACAAAACAAATAAGCAAATTTTAAGTCAGGATAATTTTTTTAAAGACCTTTTCTTAAAGATTTTTTCATGGTTTTAGGTTTTGTAAAGGTTTTCTTAAAAGAGTATGTCCCAGGACATCCATTGTTCTCTTTTGCCTTTCCCTATGCTTTGAGATTCAGGGAAAGAAGAAAATAAATTGGTAGGAAGGGATTTACATTTCTGTCTGACCTTGCCCAACAGCAAATGTCAGAGGTAATACCTGGTGCCGAGAGGCTGTTTCCTCTGGTGCATCTTGGGGTGTGACCAAGGCATCCCCTCTGGTAGGGCACCTGCAACCCACCGAGGGAACAGAGCTTTGGACCGCGGGCATGTCTGTCTACGAGCAGACAGACATGAGCTCACCGCCCACGCAGGAGCCAGCTCCCGCCCAGGAGCCACACAGCCTCATTACAGCAAACCTGTGCCCAACCTGATGCGTCTGTGCCCAGCAGACGAAGCCGAGATTAACCAGCAGGCATCCATACGTACGTGCCCAGGACACCGGACAGACAGCCTGGTGGGGCGATATGATGGAGCACACAGAGCAGGCACCTCGGCAGGCAGGGTACTGAGCCCTCCCGTGTTGCCAGAGAGAGGGAAAGGCACTGGCGAGGCCGGTGACCTGACAGCTTTTGCGAAGGATAAATGTAAACAAGAAGGAAATTTAGAGGGAAGCAGGCAAGCCTTTGCTGGCTGATACAGAGGGAAAAGGAGATACCACCTCGCTGCGCCCAGGCCCATGCAAAAGCAAAGCGGGCTCCGGGAGCACAGGCAGGGGCGGGCGGCTGGGTGGTGGTGGGACACACACCGGCCGGAAAAAGCTGCCCAGACACCAAGGCGAGTGAAGAAGACAAGCAGGGTGGTGGAGGCCAGGAGGGGAGAAGCCCCAGTCTGGCAAAGTG
>NW_010179456.1:0-75456 GCF_000695765.1 Mesitornis unicolor
AATCCCTAACGTTCTGTGATTCTGTGACCAGAGCAGGCTGCTCTCTGGTCCAGGTGCATGCCAGGTTTGGTGGTGCAGACACCCACATCCATGCATTCTTTCAGTTTTTGTCTTCAGGGCTCATTATCATTAATTATGATTCACAAACCAGAAAGAAGCCATGTAAACTAAATTCCCAGAGTTCCCAAAACCAGCCCACAATGTCAGTGGCCAGGCACGAGCTCCGTGTTAAGGACGTCCATCTAAACCCATGGAAGCTGTAACGCGGGCAGGTCCATGTGCCCGTGTGTTACAGCACTGAAGTCTCCAAAGCTCTTCTCTTCCAGTGGACTTCTGCTGGGACTTGTTTGGTACTTTGCTCATCCCCTTGCATTTCCAGTGGTCTTTCCTGCCTGAAGTTACTTGCCTTCTGAATCCTCATCTTCTTTCCTTACTGGGTGGTGAAACAGCTAGTTACAAATCCCTCTTTCTAACCTCAGTTGAGTACTGCTATTAACTAGTAAGACATCAAGTAATAACTTGCATTGGGTAGAAGCAGTTCTCTAAGTGTACTGTTCATATAAGGCTAATTTTTCCTGAAAGAGTACCAAAAATGAAACCTCAAAAAACCCAGTCTCTCAAATTCTTAGAGCTTATATATCCACTCAGCTTCAATAAGCCAGCAACAATATTGCATGCCCAGACTTCGTATCACTGGGATCACTGGGGCTTGGGTAAAGTGGGAATTTAGCCAGCACCTACTTAATTCAAAATTAATTTATTATCTTTATACCCTCTCGACAAATACGCCTTACAACATTACGAGTTAATCAAGCCTGGCACTAGTGAAATATTTTTTTAAAAATCTGTAAAACTAATAGAAGATTACTGTACCCAACCATAGAAACAATTTTAAGCCCAAATTTGGCAAGACACATTAGTTTTATATTGAGCTAATTACTTCCAAGTGTCCAGGAAATACAATTCAGTAATTACAGCTGTATTAGCAGGATGCAAACTGAGTAAGAGGCATATCTATCTTACCGCCCAGTGAGTCACCCTGGACATCCCACACAACCAACCCCCGCCCCACAAACAGACTTTGCTGCAGACTGAGCCAAATTCAGGAACCAAAGGTGTTCAATGCAACCCTGGCTGACAGCACAAAGGATCTGAAGGCTTGTGAGTACTGATGTGTGGACACATCTGCAAGGCTTCAACACCCACGGCAGAGAGAGCTCAGGTCGCCTTTCCAGCACTTACATACAGGTTCCACTTTCCAAAACACTGGGTCCCTAGCACCTGCTGGTGTGATGCTTCTGGCCAGGCTGTCCTAGGAGCCAGTGCTGGGTGAAGGTACCAGGCTTCAAACTCCTGCACACCTGAGCAGAAAACGCCTCTCACTGCCCACAGTGGGCATCTCATTGCTCAAAACCCTCAGCTTTAGAAAGCCCCGTGCTTGAATTTTACATCAGTATTATCACATGCTCAGAGAGGCAAGGAGGTGAAATAATGTGACAAATCTGGCTTTGTGAGCTAGCCGAAAAGCCCACAGAGAGGGGGCTGAGCCAGCCTTCACCACAGGCACAGCTCCAGTCGCTGAGAGCTTTCAGCCCATCCCCACGCTATGCCATCTCACAGGCTGTCTTCAAGGCACAATTTTACAAGACACTTCCCTATTGGCTGAAAACAGCTCACACTAAATTAAATGAAGTTAAATCCCACCATCTGCATACCCCACAGAAAATACAGTCCATCATCATTGTCAAGAGCAAACCTGTAAGCCAAGCAGCAGGCAAAATAACCTCTGCACCCCATCACACTGCTCTAGAAGTGCTTCGCTCAGCTTGTGGCAGAAATGGATTTGATAATGCAGCGAGGGAAAAATGTGTCGTGGGACAGCATTTCCAGTTCAGCATTCCCCACCCCCACATTTTCCACAATAATTAATAACCAAAGCTGTTAATGTTTAAACGATCCATGTTCTCTAGCGCAGCCAGCAACGCCTCAAGAGGCTTTCCACTGGGGTTACACTATTAACTGTGTGGATGCCTGAGGATACATAGTGCTTCATGGATGAAAGGACACTTCTGTACAGTCTCCAAACATTTAGGAACTCTCTTTTAAATCTGAACCAGCTAAATATGGAGCATTTAGGGTTCCCAAGGTGTACATAAACATTCCATGTTTTACTCAAGGGTTAAAGGAGTAAAATAATTTTCCAAACTCTCAAGATAGATAACAGACAGGTAATAAATATTATCTATTTCTCTTCCCCATTCCAGTAATTCTCTTCCAGGACAGAGAGCCTGACCTACTCCCAGTCTTCCCAGCAGCCAGTTATGCAGGGAGAGCAGGCAAGGATCAGCCAGCCTGGGGAAGCTGAGCAACGGGCACAGGGAAGCTTCCCCTTGTTTCAGATGGTGCTAGACACTAAATCACTCTCAAACACGTCTTCAGGACTCCAGGTTTTTTTGTTGTTTATTTGCTTAAGTCCCTGGAAACCTTTGCAGTTACCGACACACTTGTCAGCACTCCAGGCAAGAGAGAGTATTTTAGCATGGAATTATAATCATGATAATCACCAGTTTTTCCTGCCCTTCCTCCTCCAACCCTGCTGTCCCCACTCCCCCATCCTAAGATTAATACAGATGAAGGAAGCTTTTAAGACCAAAGCAATTTCTCAGTTCCTTTTTTTTAAGCCTAATTTTCAAAGAGCAAGGGGTACAGAAGTTCACTCTGCCTGTGTGCGTTTGCCTATGTTTCCCCCTTCCTATAATATTTGAAACCCACTAATTTCAAGTAAATTTGACAGCAGGGCAGAGGTCTCAGCAATACCGACTTCCTCTAAGTTCAGTGAGGAGACTGCAGCGGCGTAGGGAAGAGGTGCCTGGCTTCCCTCACCTCCCACCGCGGCGAAGGCTGGCGTGTTAGCTCACACCTCATTAGACAGCACAAACCCACAGAGGAAATCAATTACAAGATAAAGTCCATCGGAAACCAGCCTTCAATCATCCTGCTGCTCATGCAACTACGTGATTCTTAATTCTTCTGACAGCCTGATAAAAAGGGCTGCCATGGCCCTTCCTTGGGCAGCAGAAGAGTAAATACCTCAAGACCCACAAAAGACAGCTTTTGTCTCCTGCACCACTGTGTGCTTGAACATCGCCTTGCAAAGCATCACTGAAATGGTCACCAGGTACCAACAAGAACACATGGACTTGACGTCCAGTTTTGTAACTGGATGGATTTAGATCCATATGCTCAATTGCAAACATGAACTGAAATACCCACAAATATTTCCCCTACCAGGCAGAATTCAACCCATTCAAACCAGTACTTTGGAAACACTAAATGTTTCTTTGATGTTTTAATATTTCACACCTTTTCTTCATTGCTTCATTTTATTACTCAAAATCAATACTTGCGTTATTAGGAGGTACTTTTTACAAGAGCATGTAGTGATAGGACAAGGTGTAATGGCTTTAAACTGGAAGGGGGTAGATTTAGATTAGTCAAAATTCTTCACTATGAGGATGGTGAGACACTGGAACAGGTTGCCCAGGAAAGTTGTTGATGCCCGCTCCACGGGGAGCAAGGCCAGCTTCAGGGCCAGGTTGGACAGGGATCTGAGCAGCCTGGTCTGGTGGGAGGTGTCCCTGCCCATGGCAGGGGAGGTGGAACTAAATGATCTTTAAGGTCTCTTCCAATCCAAACCAATCCATGATTCTAAAACTGCACTACTGGGCTCTGCAGTAACGCACACAGACCTGCAGTGTGCCCACTGCACACCCAGGGACACGGTTGAGGGCCAGGTTCCTCCAACCTCACCACCCACGAGGTCAGCTCCCACTCAGACACGACAGATTAAACAACTCGACAACTAGCAGTATCAGCTACACTTACTGGAAGGATTTAAAACAAAACAGAAGTGAACAAAAAGCAAAATAACCTTAAGGGTCTTACTAACAGCTGGGCTCTTTCTTTTCCCACTTCGGGACTCATTTCTTTAAAACAGAGGCTTCATTCTTCAACATAAGACTTCAAATACATGGAAAATATGAACTAGAACTATCACGCCAGGCTACAGTTTCCAGCAGGATGGTTAATGGGCTCTTTGAAGGCATTCTTCAAATATTTCATTCCTACCATTCCTTTCCCTTCATGGTTCTTTATGGACAGATGCATGGGAAATGGGGTAAAACTGAGTCCACAAGGATCAGTCAAATACGCCTGAACACGTGATGCATTCTGTGTGTTATCTGCAAGACTAAAGATTGATTTCTTTCTGTATTTCCTAACAGACGTTGTATCTGCAGCTCAAACAGACAAACCCAGCCGAGTGTGCTCCACCACCAGCGCAGATGGGACTCCCCAAGCTCTGACAAAAACTGGCTGGCCAGGCTGGCAACGGGGGCTGTGCAGCTCCACAGCTTACTGGTAAGTTGGGTCTACACAAGCTGTGAAGACAACTGTGACTGCCATTGTACCTTTCTACGGGGCAGCTAAGTGTGCATCTCCACTGAAAGATAATAATCAGGAAGTAAAATTTGGCAAATATGTTCTCTAATAAAGGAAGCAGTCAAGTTCTCTAGCCAGCCAGCAATATTTGCCTCCACTCCCACCAGCTTCTCCAGGACCAGTGTAGCATTCTTTCTCTTTCAGGTTGTGTGCCTGAAACCATCCCCTTCCCAGCTTTCAGCTAAAATTTTGGGGAGGAGGGGTGCAGGGGAAAGACCTTTCTAGAAGAACAACAGGAAATAACCAAATTTCAGGCAGATTAATATCTGTTTTGTGAAACTTAGGATAATACCAACTCGAATCCCAAGTCTGGGGCATCTCTTCCCAGATTTACAGTTCACAGCCATCCTACCAAAGTGCTTAAATGTGATGATCAAAGAAGGCCTCATGAACAAGCACCACTACAGTGGAAAAGTCTTTTTTATATACATTACCTAGAACTAATTCTGATTTGTGCACGACAATTACTAACTATGAACTCAATTCTTCTGCTCTTCAACACAGTGCAGGCATCAGAACTGGGCCATCAGTTCCGTACAGAGAACCTCGAGGAGTTACTATGTGCTTAAATGCTGGAGATTCAATAGCAGGGATGAGGACTACACATCCTCAGCACAAAGAGATGAGGTTTGGATTAAGAAATGACTGTGGCTCTAAGAGTACTCTGCTTTAGTAAATCAAAGTCAGAGTCTTAATCTTACAATGTCATTTCTCTGTGGCTCAATACGTATTCACACCAAAGAACATGCTCAAATGTCTGGGGCACGAGGCGGCGGGGCTGGGAAGAAAGAGTAATGCCACTGAGGCTGGGAGGACCAGGAGATGAGCGTCGTAATACAGGGGGAGAATCTGAAGCTGAAATACATTACAGTCTCAAGAAATCATCTCATGTAACTGGTAGTACAAATTGGCTTTAAGAGACATTTCAGTTGGCACATGTATTCCCCACTGAACAGTGATACCTATTCAAATGATCAAAACCTGTCAGTTCTTAAATTCAGGATAAATCCCAGACCTCAGAAACAGGCAAATGAAAAAAAAAAAGTTCAAAAGCAGAAAGGCAGCCAATGTTACTCTCAGGACCAATCTCTCTGATATGCCTCAAGCTTGCTAACAGCATTCTAATGCCACAGGCATGTTACTTTCCTTTGCCCTCACATTTTATTTCAGCAAAGACCTGTCCTAATAATTGATCACAAAATACCAAACAAGCTGTAGTGTTATCTTGCTAGCTAGTGAAATATTTAGGTCCACTTAAGTGCCATGCAAAAATGAGTCTGACTATATGGGCTATAGCAGGCAGAAATAGGAATTTTGCATTCAGAGACAGGAATATCCTATTGAGAGCCATTCCTCACTCCCAGAAAGCATGAATGCCCTCTCACCAAATCAATGCAAAACAGCGTGCCGTTGCAATAGGATAAAATGCCTCCTTTGCATTTAATGTGGAAATTACCATTCCTCCACAAGACGTTCAGAGCGAAAGAGGACGCTAAGTGCCAGCTCCTACCCTGGGGCCAGGCTCACTTGGAGAACTGCTCGCCTGCAGAAAAATAAGTGCTCTGCAGAGGATGACATTGGTGAAGCAGAGCCTGGGTGAGGCAGGGAGCAGCAGTTCTCTGTGCTTCCCCAGCTGCGCCACGTTTGCCTTCAGAGCACTGAAGTGGGCAGAGGACACTGCAGCCACTGGAGAGGGACGCTGGCCGAAACGCCTTTCCTGTGCCTCCGCGCTCAGCGTGTGCTGCAGGACACGGGCGCACTCAGCGTCGCCTTCGCACCGGGAGCACCCCACGCTGAAGGGCCCTTTTAAGTAATCACTAAGGGCACAGATATATCCCCAGGTCGACACAGAAGAACCTGACAGCACTAGGGAAGCTCCAACCACCCTGCTGTGATGGGACAAGTGATGCAGAAGTCCCAGTTGAGAAATCACTGCCTGCCGCTTGGGCAGAAAATGCAAGGGCTGAATTCACAGTAGCAAGGGAAAAACCATCTCAGAAAAGGAGTGTTTGCTATTTTGTACATCTCAGTAGAAACAAACTGTCTATAACACAAGATTCTTTACAAACATTGTAACATTCTCCTTTCCAACCCATGCTATTTGATTTTTCAGGAATATGCAAAGTGACTTAAAAAAAAAAAATTCTCAGTTATTTTTTTGGGACCAATGATTTTTTTGGGAACCACTGTCCAAAAATCAAAATCCATTATTCAAGTTTCACAAAGTTATAGAATCATGGAATGTGTTGGGGTTGGAAGAAACCTTTAAAGCTCATCCAGTCCAACCCTGCAGTCAGCAGGGACAGCGTTACCAGATCAGGTTGCTCAGAGCCCCATCCAGCCTGACCTTGAATGTCTCCAGCATCTCCATCACTTGCTCTTCAGCATTTCCTAAGACCATTCAGAGCTGCAGAAGCCAGTGTCCAGAAGAGACACCAGAGTCTAGCAGCAACTTCTGCAGTATTTAACTCAGTCCAGTGCTCCATGGTCCTCCTTCCTCCACACCACGCACTCATAGCACCTAAGAATATGTGGGGAGGAGGGAACAACCTCCCAAGACAATTTTCAAATCACAGAAGAAAACCAAACTTCTTCCTACCCAAAGGAGAACACCACCACCACTGTAAATTTGCCCCTAAATCACTGCTTTTTTCCAGATTGCAAAGCCTTCTCTGGGTCTGGCGACAAGGATTTAAAATAGTCTTCAAACATTTCCAGTTCAACTGCTCAGGGTCTGGATAAGCACTCACATGTCTAAACCTTGCTCCGAGTCAAACGCACACACGACACACCTACGAGAGTGTCTTTCTTTACAAACTCCTATGAATTTGACTCGTGCAATATTTCAGTGGCCGCAGTCCCGTGTCTGCGGCAGCTGGACAACAGGAATTATCACCAGCTCCCAGGCTGCTGTTCTTCCAGCAAAGTCCTCTCCGGCCTTTCGTGGGAGATAGTTAAGTTTGACTTTATTTGCATCAGGCTTGCCAAGACCTGTGAATTGGGCATTAATAGCTCCCACTGCTACCACACTGCAGCCAATTTTACTGCGTTCACTCCAGCAAGTTTCAACGCACAGGGGTCAGATGCAATTTTAATGAGCACCTCTAGTGTTCTATTTATTTTAATACCTTTACTACCCCATCAAATTTATAATAATTAAGCATATTATGATTACAGTTAATTAAGCAGAGGCTCCTTAAATGTATCCCCCATTATTTTATAATCAATTAATAAAATTGATTGTAAAACCTAATACCTGGTGTACACTAACATCTGTTCTCATCATTACACAAAGGTCTGCTTAGGTCATGGCCAACTACAAAAATCTCTGCACAATTAGGAGGTCTATAATAATCCATTTTCTGCATCAATCTTCTCATACGTAGAGCCCTTTCACAGAGGACCATTTAATGTCCTGATTTTCGTAGCTTCTTCCAGAGCCAGCAGCAGGCCTGGTTGTAGAGGGCTGTAATGGGAGGTGACATGTGACACCAGCTACAAGCAAATCCACGCTTTTCCTCTCTGACAGCAGTGCTCAGCTGTGGGCAAGTCCTGTCTGCTCTAACTGGGCAGAAAACAGGGAGAGATGGGGTCCACCCCAGCTGCTCACCTCAGCACACAGTGGTCTGCTTACGTTTCCAGTCTGGATTCCCCACTTGCTAGCACAGAGGAGTAATTTCCTAGAAATGCTGAATGTTCCCAAATAAACCATACTCAGGTTGTCCTGCCCTCTCCTACGCTCCTCACTTGCCATCACCTACAGACCTGGTGCTTCCACAACTGCACAGCCATCTTCACTTATGCCCTGGAATGTCTGCTGTCTTACAGCCTGGGTGTTTCCTTATTACATCCCTTCAGTTGCTAAAAGCATCAGAAAATGATCCCAAAAGAACTCCCTTCTCCCTAAGAGCAAAGAGGAGCTGGTGGAATCACAAAGGTAATACAATTTTTGGTGTAAGTACATTGTCTCCTGGAACTTCATGCCACAGGGACCTAACAGGGCAAACAGTTTGACAACCACTATTTTCAGTGAATGACAAAGAATGGTACTTCTAGCTGTAACAATCAGGCTGAACATCACAGGAGAACAAGCTCATCAGCACTCCAAACCACCTGATGACTTTCTACGGTCAGGAGGAATCTTCTGCTTCGGTTTGTCATGGTAGACATTTCTGCTGGTGCCTGTGCTGCACAGCTTGGTGCTCACCAGGGTCAGAGAAAGGAGTTGGAACAAATGTCACCCACTGGGGTAGTCCTGCATTTTCTTTTTCTATTTTAGGACAAAACGATCTTGGAAATGAACTGCCAAAAAAAATGATGCTGTGATCTCTGAGAAACCAGAAATACAAAGTGAGGACCCATGTCTCTGACTCAGTCCAAGAGAACATGCTTGGAAAGGGGAGTCTGTGCTGTCTATCTGGTGCATCAAGGTCTTCAAGAAAATGCTTCAAGAGGCAATCTATCAAACATCACCCAAAGCCCCTGAATTTCTGAAAAGCATCAAGATGAAGCCAACAAGAACTCTCTTCCCATTGAATTTTGGAAGAACTTTGCTTATTATACAAACCAAAGCTGACTTGCTAAACTTTGTGGCCAAGCAGACACAGAGGTACGCCGTACTTGCACTGATTTTGCCTGTCACCCTGCACATGCAGTTCAGTTTCCCTGTGCTTCAGCTTCTGTTGCTATATTTTTTACCTGGGAGGTGGTTTGGCTGGTGAATTCCTCTGGCCAGGCAGAGCAGAATCCTTTCAGTCCGTGTTTCTGTAGTACCTGAAACCACAGCTCACCAGACCTTGATACAACTTAGCCAAATCAGGTCTTACTTCTGCAAAGCAAAGCACAGCATGATGAGGGGCTCCTCTAAACCAAAGCATTTGAGGGCACTGGAGCAAAAGGGTTGATGTATCTGGTATTACTTCCTAATTTGCATTGCCAGTTAACGGCAGCCACTTTAATTATGACACTACACAGATTGCAGGCCCTTTTAGCACTTGTCAGGCTGCCTTGCTCCAAGCCTCCGCGCCGCTTCTCTCTTCCTGACATCGCTCTCCACTGAAATGTTCTTTTCTCTGTCAGCTTTGGGGTGCGAGTTGAGCTGCTACCCATCGCAATCAATGAGTGTGAACTTCCCCGGTGCCACGGGGCCTCGCCACGAGTGCATCAGCGTGGGAGGTGGCACTTGTCGGCACTGTCAGCTCCGCTGCAGCCAGCAATCAGCTCAGCCACTTGCCTCCCCGAGACGCCTTGCTCCACGGCAAGTCGTTTCTCTGAATCCCTGCTCCCCGCAGGAGGGAATGAAAAAAAAAAGAAGTTACATCACAGCAATCTCACAGGGAAGGCGGGCGATCTGCTTACTCAGAGCAAGCTTTTTATTTTTAGACTCGTTGGAGGAGGCAGTGGCTATATAAATAAAAAGGCTGCTCTGAGTCTGAGTAAGCACGGTGCCTGCATGGCTCATGTCATCACGATGACTGAACAATTCTCTACTCGAAGGACAGAGTGGGAGTCCGCAGCAAACGCTCCTTGCGTGCAGCAGAGATGTGGGGATTTCACTGGAAATGCTCCGGCTTCGGAGCTGGACACAAACACCAGCAAAGCACGTAGCTACGGACACTCATCTCCTGCACAGTGCCAGCGCCTTGGTGCTTTCAAAGAAAGAAATCAAACTACCACAGCCCTGCGCTACAGGATCCCAGAAGAGCCTTCATGACCCAGCTGTTTTCTCATGCAAAACACGTGTTCATGGACCCTTTGGCAGGCTGGAGTAATAAATTCATCCTTCTAGGCAGTACCTGCACCATCTCCTCACACAGTCCCCTCCGACAGCAAGTTCAGAGACAGCCTCTTCTGGAGAAAGCTTGAAATGTGCTGGTGGACTCCACGCTGCTGGGAGGAGGCTGAGGTTTGTACCCTGAGGGATCTGAAATTAACAGCTTTGTTTTTGTCTGACACTCTAAGCAAATCTCCAGGGACATTTCTGTGTGCTCGTTGATACAAATCCTCGCTTCCTTTCTGTAGCAGGAGATACAGATTTTCTTCAGCACTTCCGTCAGATGTGGAGCAATAACTGGCTCCGGGAAGAGCAGGCTGGATTCTGACTAAACACTCGTTATTTCATCTGCCCTCCAAAAGAACAAATACATAAAGTAGCTGGAAATGTCCTCCCTGACTGCAGTTACACACAATCCACCCTGCTGCTAAATTCTGAGCACACGAACACCACCATTTCCCATTTATGGGCTCAGACTATTTTTTCTCTCCCTGAGCTATTCCTCACCCTCCTTGCAATAACTCCATCCTTCCAAGCAGCTCTCCCAGAAGAACAGGGCATGAAACAGCGTGTCTCTGCTTTCCAGCCGAACGGGCATGCTTCATTGTTTAAAGCATTGTTCTTCTGAGCCTAATAATATTTGAAAGCAATAAATAAATTCAGTGTTTTCAAGATGAGTAGGCTTAGGAGACTGAGCTGGTCCTCTCAGCCATCCTGCTCCTCGCACGGAGACCCTGAGCCCTGCAGACTTCTGCCACGGCTCTTGCACAGTTACTCAGAAACTCTTTCCAGTGAGACAGCTTTTTTGTTTTTTAGTGGATTTTTATGACACTGGCCAATCCTACTGGCTGTGTTTAGTTAATCTGGAAACCACAAAAGACAGAGATTAGGTCTTGTTGCATGTCTGGCAGTCTCCACGTATGTGTAATTCACACAGCCAGAGACGTTTCTCCTTTCCAGTCAGGGCAGCTCTTCCCTCTGCATTAATGGGTGTTAGGAGCCCTCATACATATACTTAACGTGTACCCTAACACATGCATCAAATGTAACCGCAGTCCTCTTTCACAAAGTCTGACAGGAAGGCTCCAGTTGGGAATTCTTTCAAGAGAATAATTAAGTACACACATAAATCTTTTTGAGTTGAGCCTACATTTTGAACTGAAGTCACTGATGGTTCAAATCCAAATTGACAGCACTTCCAAGCTTCCATAAAAGGAAAAAAAACCCCAAAACTTCAATAAAATTGACGATCATCTGGGCTTACATTTCTGTTGGTGCATTTCAGCAAGTAAAATTATACTCATGTATTCAGGAGTCACAGACACGTTACTCATAACGGTATCAACTCAACTGCCTTCCTTGTAGTGCCTTTTTGCTCAGTTCCACACTGGAGTTTGTAGCACGTTTACAGTCTGCACCCCTTGCACAGAGTCGCACGAACGACAACGGCAGAGGACAGGCTGATAAACAGGGCCAGAGACAGACAAGTCACCATCGGATGTGGCACCGCCACCCGAGATGCCCACCCAGCCGCTCTGAGCTCGGCTGTGCACGTTTCGTGGCAGAGCAACAGAAGGTGGCTGCTCGTATCCTACCAGGTCAGACAACCAGAGCCACTCTGAAATAACGCCGCGTTCCAAAAGCATCGAATTATCCACACGGCTCCTCCTGCTTTGCAATTTCCTGACACCATAAAAGAAGGCAGAGTTCAAACAACCTCTGTCCATCTGGGAATACACTTCATATTTACTACATTATTACATAGTCTGTTTATCCCACAGTATTTATCCAGCACCAGGGTGAGATGCTGCTTGCACAGACTGCTAACAGATTCACATGCCAGGGAAACCAGTGTCCCTTTTTGTTGTTTCTTATCCTCCTTTTAAACTCTCATCTTGATCTTCTTTAATAGTGAAGAGGCAAGGCATGAAAACGTGCCAGCACAGGTTTATACCCCCCAGGAAAGAGCCCCAGACAAGGTCCCTACCTCGTAGCTCCATGCGCCTCTGTCAAAACACAGGGGTGCTGATGACACTTTGCACAGTAATGAGCCTGCTCTCATTAGCGACACTTTAGACTGCAGGCAAGATCCTTGACTCTGACTTGGGGAGCTCCAATACGCACTCAGTGGCAACAAGTTTTATGGCATCTGAACTAGGTGTCCCCCTGAGCAAGGGAGAAGGAGAAGGAAGGATTAATGACTGCTTGCATGAATTATTCAGCACGCTTTGCCATTCCAGAAGGAAAGACGCCGGGCAGTTGAGACCAAGAAAGAATATAAATATTCTCTTATTTATTCACAAACTATTTGTTCATTCCTCCAACAGTAAAGTACAATAGAAAGAGCAAAGCATTCTATACCTGACATAAATAATTTCTATTTCTTAAAGCACCTCTATTCCTTTCCCTGCAAATACTAATAGAAGTTAAATCTATTATTATAAACTTTGTTAGAAAGAGTTCCTGACCTCTTCAGATGGGATACAGCCCCTATTAAATATAGTTGAAAATATATCCCAGTTTGGCAGAAATTAATTTTTCACTTCTTACGAACCAGCATCAGAACTAAATTTATGCCTTGGTTAGTTCAAACATCAGACAGAGAACGAGGCAGGGCTGTATGACAAAGATAAAATCCTGGCTTCGCTGCAGCTAATGGCAACACGCCCGTTGGCTCCCAGGGAGCTCAACAGCTCCTTCAATTGCAGCAAAATACTGAAGAGCTCCTGACTGGGGACACTGCGTCGTGTGCTGGGAGCACCCTGGTGCGCCTCACTCATTCACCACATATGAGGAGAAAGGAAAGGCTTTGATGGAAGATGAACAATACTTTCTTGGTCATGGCATTACATTGCCATTGAGGAAAAGTACACTTTCTACCTGTCGCAAACTCCTGCTGTAAACCTGGGAATCTCACTTAAAGCCTTCGTCCCTGGGTTATTACTCGTAAAATGCTTATGAAAGCAGGTTGCCCTGTACGCAGCAGTGTGGTGATGGCAAGTCACCCATGTATGACAACCAGCAGAATGGAATTAAATCAGGACAGGAACTAGACATTACTGATGAAATTAATCTCGCCTAAGTTTATCCACGTAAGCCAGCTTTCATTGCCAATGGAGACAGGGGTCTTGGGAGAGCTCCCCCTCATCATCAGACAGGAAAAACCACCCTCCACAAGTCCTTAGCTACACAGGGACATCAGCCTTTTCACTCCTAAAGTCAGGGAAGATAAATCCCACCTTAAATAACCAGGACCAAAAGAATGAATTTCTGGTCCCCAACCTACGAAGTACAAGCAGATGTATTCAAAGCCACCCAAACTGCCCATTTGGCTGCTGGCTCCTGAGTTCCTTGGAGCAAGTCACAAACTTGGCGTGGAAACAGGATGAAGCCACACAGTAAAACTGAGCTCGTGTCCTGTGTGCATGCAGCTCGAGTTGAAGAGGAAACCTCAGCTTCCCACTCCTCACTCTGGAGAGCCTGGCTTTGCAACTTCAATATTCTCGAAAACATTGAAAAGGTGTCTTTATCTTTGTTTCCCCAAGAGGATTATTTTTAAACAATCACACTTTTAGCACGTGTAAGTTTTTAATGGCACGGTCTCCATTATTAATAGGAACAGAATGCATCAGGTCCTAAAGCAAACCCTCTAAATAGCAATGTTTATCTATTCAAAGAACCAATTAGGCAGGCTCCGGGCTGTAAAACCACTGAACTCCTATCACCAGTTAAATGCAAGGACATTGATCACAATTGTCATTATCTCAAGGAGGACTGCAGTTAATATCGCTGAACTTATAAACCTGTTCTGTGCATACTAAAAAAGTCACCTCTCAGCCCTGCATATCCTGGGCAGCAGCGAGCCCTTGGCCCCTCCAGCCTCTCCCCAAAATAACAAAAACTCCAGAGGTCTTTGTGCCATCAGAAGAAAATTCATTAAACTTCTCCGTTTATGATTTTATCTCCCACCTAATTACAGCTGAAATAATATACTAAGATCTGTGCTCCCTGTTTGAGTCTGATGTATTTAATAGATTTTTCAATATTGGTTTATCCAGCTATGTCAAAATGACAGCCCCACTTACTGTTAATCAGAGGTTGTGTGTGAGCATCAGCGCTGAGCTCTGCACAGCTCAATGGAGTTATCAGAGTTGCGAGACACCGTCGATATGTTTTGATCTCTGTGTCAAATGAATGTGGTTACTTGTTAATTTTTTCCCTTTATGTTTCACTGCTGTTTAATTGTTTTGTCATCTATGTGTATCCTGCTCTATCTAATTGTAATATTGGGTGTTTAGACAAAATCAGAGCACAGTGTGACATTCACTGTCACTGAAGATCAGGTGTTTTCTCCTTACCTACCAGCAGCACCCAGCATGCATACACATGGAAAGTCCAGCTCTGGCTTCCAGGGAGCTGTTAAAAATCACTCCAATGGTTCTCCAACATCACTCAGCTACCAAAAAATATGGTTAAGCAACCCACAGGGCTTTGGCATTCTACAGGGAGAATTATCTGAACTCAAACCATAATTCAGTCACCCTGTGAACTCCACTATCCACACAAGTCAGGGTAAAGGGAAGGAGACCTCCAGTTCTTGCCCAGAGCTCACCACATCCATCCTTCAATGTTCAAAATGCAAAATCAAATGCAAGGGGCTGGAAGGAATCTCCTCTTTCCCAGCACCACACAATTGCCTGCAGCGTCTGTTAGGCAGACCAGAGTGAAGCAAAGCCATGGTATCCTCCAAAAGAATAATCCACTCAGTTTATTGGTCCTAGAAATAAGCACGAAAAATCCTCTGACCCACTCCTGGATGTCATTAAGTGCTAATTTAGGGATCTCTTCTAATTGCACCAAACCAACTCCAGTTCTCTGTGGACTTTAATTAGAGCACAATCATTTCCCAAATGAACACATACCACATGCAGCGTAAATCCCAAGAGCAGTGTGATGGAGCAACAATAATTTTTCCATCTCTAAGTGAAAACTCTCCAGCAAGCTTTGTTTTAAACAAGACTAACTTCTTTCTATTGACATGATGCTTATTAAGGTCACCATGAGAAAGCTAAATCAGGCCTGCATTTAGATCCTTGTTTTATCAAAATTCAAGACATGGAAAGAAATTTAGAGCTGTAAGCACAAGGGATCCAGTCACTTGGTGGTCGGCAATCAGTGTCTGGATGCAAACATAATCAGTATTTTGAATCTGATATTCCAAGCTGGGTCCATCACACAATGTATTACAATTTCAGTTTAACGAACTGGCAATCGGAAGCTGACGAGACAAAGCAGCTGAAAGGCAGTGCTGTTTGATGCATGTCACTGTCAGTATCTTTGAGAAGTGTCAGACAAGCCAACACATGGTCTATCCATCATAAGACTCTCTTTTGATTGACTGACAGATCATGTGAAGCACTTGCAGTTAACTTGGGCTTAAAATATCATCAGTGGCCTCTTAAAACTTCCCTGCTATGGTCTGCTTTGTTTAGGTTGGCTCATCATAGTTTTACAGACCCAAATAGGTACTTGCCCCCATCACCAAGGGAAATCATAATTTTCGTGCATTATCTGACTGTACCTGAAAGGACAAAGCCAACAAGTTAGGGTAAATTATCAGAAACATATCAACTTTTAAAATTTATTATTTTATTTACTGCTATGGCTCTGGGATGTACGATACTTGCTGGGGTAAAATAGACAGGAAATCAATCAGATGGATTTGGGGTTGCACTTTTTCTTCTCTAATTCCAATAACCAGCACATCCACAGCCCTGACATCTGGTTTTCAAATGTTCACTGAACACATAAATTAATTTTCCCACACGCTGAAGCCCAAACAGCCCTTTCTCTAACAACCCACTCCAGCAAAAATCTGTGAATCCAGCAAAAGCTGGAGCAGAAGGATCGTGCTCAGAAAGCTAACGAGGAGCTGCTGGCTTGTTCCTGCAGACGCCCAGGCTTTCAAACAACTCGGTCTCCGAGTGAATTCAGTGTCAGGGACTGCCATGAGATTGTTTCTGGGAATAACATCAACAACGTGAACAAACAGGACCAATCTCAGATGAGAAAAACTAAATTACATTTTAAATGTGTAGCCTCTGTCATGATTTTCCAGCATCGTGGTGGGAGGAGGGGAGCTCAATTCAAATCACCTTTAACAAGCCTAAATTACTGGAAAATTCTGAGCACCGTTGCTGTGAGATTGGGGTTCAACAACCAGTGCTCAAACTGGACAGTTCCAAACCAAGAAATAGTGGTAAAAACACCAGACCTGAGACTTTCCCCTGACAGCTTTATTCTTATGCAGTGCTCCATCAAAGCCAAATCCCAAAGTGTTATCAGGAACCCTCACAAGGTTGTGCTGTTCTCCTAAATCACCCTTTAGACTCTCCCTCTGCACTGCCAAGCAATAGCTGAGAGCCACATTTCAGGGCCAGCTCTGCACCACGCACTGCAGCAACACCACCACCAGTGTGCCTGTGTGCCAAACAAAACAGAAACCCGCTGGCTCCCCCAGCTACCATCACTTTGAAGAAACGCGAGATCCTGTGACTCTGTCGCGGTTATCAACCCTTTGCTGAACGACAAAGCAGGGGTTTGTGGGGTGCAGAGCTCTACACGCTTGTGTCTGAGCACACTTGTGGCTGATTTTGCAAAGTGGATGAATACGAGGGCTACTTCAAAGCCAGCACCTTCACCCTTCCCTACCTCCACTGACAACAAGCACGTTCATCTCAGACAAATATGTATTTTTCTCTCCAGGTAAACACTTTTTTTCCCCCCTTAACAAGAGGAGGCAGCTCCTCCGATGGGAACACAATTTTGCTGACTGCTACAGTGGAACTGGCTCGGTGGCAAGTTGCATGCAGGGAATGGCCTACTTGGGAATAAAACTGTACCCATGCGCCAGCCTGTAAAGGAAAGGGCATGCTAAATATTTCTAAAACTTTCCCCAGATGCAGGTGTAACCCTGTTTATAGCAAATTTCTGCTAAATCAACCCCACCTCCCTCCTGTTCATTGGAATTTCTGCAGCTGAAAACTGTCACCCCCACCCAACCTGTCCTGTGACAGCCATGCAGAGCCACCGGTGCGCACTCCCACTGCTCCCTGGTGCTCTTCACCACCGCTTCACACAAAAGCAACCATCTGCCACTCCCCAGCATCGCAGGAGATCACTGCCCGGCAGAGCTTGCCAGTGGAGGCAGTGCTGCATGGCCATGGTCGAGGACATTTGCACTCGTAAGCAACGGGTGACAGGGGTGAGTACATGGACTTTGCTCTGAAGTCCAGCAAAGTCAATAGGATGCTTTCACTTTGCATTAATAGGTCTGGGGTCAGCCGTTAGACAAACGGATCAATAACAATATCAGTAATCACAGGAACTGATCAAGTGTGGGCCCATGCTGTCAGAGGCATCAAAAGCTTGTTCCAAAGGGTGCAGCAGCCCTGCCTCTCCCTGGCAGTCCATGTGGTAGACACGCACCCACAACATCCTGGCAGATATTATTTTACTGTGCTTCAGAAGGCCAGAGAGATTAAATCCAGTCACCTGAGGTGACTCGGCAGGTGACAAACAGAGTCAGACAAATTCAGCAGTGCCTCTCCCTTCATTTGCCTGAAAAGCTCAAGATGAAGCAGGTCCCACCCCAAGAGCAAGCCCAGCATTAAATATGCCCACACACTGCTGAATCAAAAGGCAGCAAGAACCCCACTCTTGTTACTTTGCCATGTTTCACCCTGCACTCTTTGTAGTATTTCTCAGAAGATTTAAAACAAAAACCATTCACCGAACTTCCTTTCTCCACTGGCTCTTTTGCATTTGATGAACAAGGCTTTACCCATTTGTATTTCAAATGGAATTGGAAATGAACACAACCGTATTTAATTCCTTGTTATTACACTACCAACAACATCAAGGGACATCAGCACGGTTGTTAGAGCAGGTTTGCTACCAAGGCAGAGAGCATGGGCTCGCATTGCTCAAGAGGCATCCACACACCCACAGCTCCTGCTCGGCACAAGAAAAGGATGTGGAGAGATTCTGGGAGGACGGCAGGAAGATGGGATAAAGAACTGCAATGTTTCCCAAGTAGCATTTTAATCTTTTCAGCTATTCAAAACTGTACCTTAAACTCACCACTCACCCGAACAATCCACCTGGAAACCTGCTGGGGATTGCAGAGCACATCGCTGCATAGCAGGACTTTTTAAGAGACAGCTAGGTTGAGTGCGTTTTACTGACAGGAACATTGGAGCTCAAGCCTGAAGTCAAAAGATCACAGACAAATTCCTGGACTTAGCAAAGCATTTACTGTACAGCCTCAGGTTTCAGCATACAAGTTCCTCTTTAAATTCCAGGGCTCAGTTCCTAAACAACCTGGTGTTCAACATGCAGTGGAGCTGGGGCTAAAAGCAGAGATCTCTGTGTCTGGGCTATCAGCAGAACTTTAAATGTCTACCCAAAATGACAACATTTTCTGTTGGTACAGACAGGGGAAGAGCTATGGATGTCACAGAAGAGAAGGCTCTGGAGGGACCTTATAGCAACCTTCCAGTTCCTGAAAGGTGCCTGTAAGAAAGCTGAGGAATAGCTGTCTGTGCTGTCTATGCATACTGGGGCATGTAGCAATAGGACCAGGGGGAATGGTTTTAAACTAGAAAAGGGTAGATTTAAGTTGGATATCAGTAAAAAGTTCTTCAGGTTGCCCAGAGAGGTGGTGGAGGCCCCAACCCTGGAGACATTCAAGGCCAGGTTTGATGGGGCTCTGAGCAACCTGATCTGGTAACGCTGTCCCTGCTGACTGCAGGGGTTGGACTGGATGAGCTTTAAAGGTCCCTTCCAACCCAAGACATTCTGTGATTCTATGATCTGGAGCTACAGAGCAGTTTATTGACAGTGTATGGCCGTCAGTCTCTCATTGCTGCTTGCTTATGTGGCCTCCCCCGGCGCTGAAAGGTCCCATGGCTGAGTGGAGGGACACACAACAAACAGAAAGAAATAGCATTTATCTGAATGTCTATGTTTTTTTATGTATGGCTGGTTGTTTTTTTCATTCAGTCTTTCAAAGCCACTTCAGACAAGGTGAAGCAGTCCATGTGCTGCAGGGCAGTGCTGCAGCCATGTTCCAGCACCATGGAATCCGGTGTGGCCCTGGCAGGAAACCTGCCTGTACCAAGCAGAGCACCTCATTGCCCATAGGTGCAGGGTACAGCCTATGATCACCTGTAGGCATCACGTACTCTGATGAAATACCATTTATTTCATTTCTACTTATCATCCCCTTGGTCAGGGTGACCAGAAAATGAGCAGTAACAAGAGGAGAGTCACGTCCACGTTACCTGGAGGGAGGAACAACATAATAAAGGCGCAGACCCACAGCAGACAACAACATACACCTCCTCCCCAGACCACTGAGGGTGAAACACCAACTGATGCATCAAGCCGAATGTGATTTGGACACTGCAGCTTAGCAATAAAAACCAGGTCCAAGAGTCACTTCAGCCACCAAAAAGGTTGCCTGGGTATTTTATCTTCCACATGCTTAGAGTGTTTGGAAGTTTACAATTCGACCTTGTGAGACAGTGACGCTGTCACATTCACCTGGCAGAAGAGCTCCATATATTTTATATACACGAACAGACACATACTGGTATCTTTCTTCAATTACATACATAAATAAAACATACCAGAAATTGAGAGGCAAAATATATGTGTTTCCTCTTCCCTGCAGAGTTTATTTTTTAATCTTTTTGCTACCTTTATACTAGAGTACAGAACCACATCTAAGAGCTGCAGGGTTAGAGGAAGCACTAAAAATAGCAAGCAGTAATATACCCCCATCCATAAAAAAATGGATGTTTGCGTGCTCAGGCGCCAAGTTAGTAACAAAACGTTACTGTTGACCGTGGTTCCCTGCTCCCACCTTCCCCCACGCACTTCATAGGCAGCACACAACAGGCAGTGGTTACTCACAGACCAGCGACACCCTTCCCTCTTTGCTTAGCAGAAAATACAATACCCACAAAGGACAGCAGCCCATTTTGAAGCCGTTTGGGTTAATGGGTGATGCAAACACCACTCGTCACTCTTGGCTCCCATGGACCCCAGTAAACTTTGCAAACCACCCCAGGAATTCAAAAGGCTTTGATGATCAGCACCTGTTCGCTGTATTTAAGGAAATTAATAGCTCCTTCCAAAAATTATCGTAGATCACTATCTGAACTGAGAAACACGGTCAAAATGATAATTTATGACATGGTTTGCAAAGAAACCCCGGATCAAGTAAGTCCCTTCACCAGAAACCTTTCTGTCTCCCTCCAGCTTGACTCACACCTTGAAAGATTGTGATGAGAGAGAGAAAAATAGGCTCTTTACCCAAAGAAATCTGTTAGACGACAACGTGTGATCTCTAAGCAGAGAAGGCTTTTGTCTTTAAGGCAGCTTCGTGCCTTCTGGCCCAAATTCCCTTTGTGACCATCAGGGAGTCGCTGTAAACCCAACCAGTGCCCAGGGGCAGGTCAGGAGCCAGCAGTGGGAAAAGGCCGTAATGTGGCGTGACACCACGGCGTCCACAGAGCGAGGGATCGGCCCAAGCCCCCATCTCCCAGCCCCGCTTTGCCTGTCCTTAGAGTACCAGATCACCCCTGGCAGAGGGAGGGGAGCCAAGCACAGCCCCAGACTTGGAGTCTAAGCCAAAAGCACTGCCGAGAGCTCCAGACCTGCCACCACAATGCACACGGGGCTGCGTCCTGCGCAGGACCTGCAGCAAAGTCTGCAATATCAGCATTTGAGGAAAGAAAGAGAAAATGCAGAAAGGAGAGCAACACGCACCCTTAACCTCCCCACAACGCGGCGTCTGCTAACCCGCAACGTCAGCCCGGCCATCACTAGCTACCTTGGACACAATAAACATAACTTCAGAGATCGCACTAAAAGGCAAGACTTGATCAGGAGAATGAGTTCAACCCGCTTCTCCTGTGACATACATCTGCAGGACTGCATCTGGTTCCCAGGGGAGCACAAGTCAGTCCGTGGTGTCAAGAAAAAGAAGGGAGCGAGGGAGAGGCTCAAGTCATTATGCAAATGAAACTGAAATTGAAATTTCAGCCTAACCTGCTGGGAAGAAACCCACAATCTAGGGCAATTAGAAGAAGCAATTATTACTAGATATAAATAAGAGAGATAATTTCATTTCTCATTGAAGCTATCGGGGCTTTGGGACGATGGAGCCAGAGAAGTTTCCAGTAACGCAGGGGGCAGCTGTTGCTCCTCCTCTACAGTAATGGCACGTGCATTATTCCCAAAAGCAACGATAAACCAGCGCAGCTGTTTTCACCATGGGGCAGAGTTTTACCTTTCTGGCCCCAAAGACCCCAGCTGAGGTGTTCAGCTCATGCTCCTGCTGCAGTGCCAAATCAACGGGAGAAAAAAAAAAAGCCCTCTGTTTGGCACCAACTAACACTCAAGGAAATGGACTGGATGGGGAGTTTAAGATGACTGAGGGTTTCATGTACTCCCTTGAGAGAAATTATGACCTATTTCCTTCCTTTGATTGTATATCCTTCCTGCACTGACTTTTGGATCATTCAGTATTAAAAATGCATTGCCCTATAAACAGGCAGGCTAAAGAAACATCCTTTGCACTTCAAATCGCTCTGCTTGAGATTACATTCAAGCCTCATTACTCTGAAGAGACCTGGGATCCTCTTCTAAATGACTGAATTGGGGCACACATTTTTCTGACAAGATCCTAAAAGTAATCAAGCCCATCCAGGCAGCAACGTCTGGCTTTTGTTTGAAAGAAGAGATTTCTTGTTCTGAGCAATGCTACAAAAGCAATGTCATGTCATGTTTACTACTTCCCCTCTATTGACTTCTGCAGCTGGTGAATTTTTTATGATAGAAATTACAAATATTTAGCCTGCTGATGGCAGGATGAGCCAAGTATTCCCAAGGCTCACACGCACCAGCCTCCTTTGTTTCCTGGTTTCAGCTGCCCACATTAGAGCTGCTCACATCCTCACATCTTCCGGCACAACGCAAGGAAGACGGCACGTGAGCCATCCATCCCGGGAAACGTGGAGCTGCGCTGTAGCCAGCCAAAGAAGAGGATTTCTTCCCCTTCTGGAACACCTGGAGATGCCACAAGGTGCACAACAGTGCCAGCGGGGTAGTGGGAATTGCTGCCAGGTACAGGCATCTCCATCCTTCTCCAGTGCCAAAGAGCCCCACTCCAAGAGTTTGGTTTCAGTTTAAGTAAACATCATGAAATAAAAAATTGTGTTTTGTTAGGAATGTTTTCTTTTTGCCCCAAATAATATCTGCGTGATGCACCACGCATATGAGTTGATCAACTCTATTTCTTTGTTAATTCCTCCACAACAGCTGCTGTATATTACTAATGAAAACATTTTATCTTTTGGTCTAGATGAAAATATCTATGATTTGCATTGCAGGGAAAATATCCCCCACACTGGCACAAAGGGCGTGTCTGCATCACATCCTGGAAACACGAGGACAAGGTGAATTAACACATCTGAAGGGGCTGTAATCTGCCAGCCCCAGCAGCGGAAGGTGGCAGCGGCCATGGTAACACAGCCGAAAGCCCAGCAAGCGCACCCAGACTGAAGCCTGTGCTAACGCATCTTTGTTACTACTGGCACCCAGTTGGGATTAATCAGTGCTGGATGGATCTTCCAGCATTCAGCTGCAGCCCTTGAGGCTGAAGGCTGTGATGGATGAGGAGAGTCTGAGAAAGACATGTTTGTTCAAGATGAGGCTGAGGGAGAACCTTCTTGCTGTCTACAACCTCCTCCTGGGAAGCTGCAGAGCATATGGAGCCAGGCTCCAGAGGAGCAGACCGAAAGGACATGCAGGGTGCAGCATGAGACACGTCAGTATCAGAAACAGTTTTCACCGCAACAGTGATCCATGACGGGGAGGCCAAGGAATTGACACCCTTGGATGCACTCCAAACTCAGCCTAACATTGAGGTTGGCCTTGGAGGGGGTTGGACCAAAGGACCTTCAGCAGACCCTTCCAATCTCAGTGATTCAAATCATGCTTCAGCTCGATCTCAGACATAGCAAAAAGATCAAATTTTATTACTTGGTAATGAAACACTTTGACATAGGAGAGCAGTGGTTTCAGACTATACTAAATAGCAGCTGCTCCTAATGATTCAAAAATAATCATGTGTATCTAAATACACATATTTTATAAATGTAAATAAATGCATTAGCTAAATATCAAATCACACCATATTATGCTAGCTCAGTAATACCATAACTCAATGTACTATGAAATGCAAAAAAACAACAACTAAATCAGAGAAACAGATGCACACATAAAACTACCCTTCAAAATTTACCAGCTAAATTCTGACATTTTCTGAATTACCCATTTTTATTTCTGAAATGTTTCTCCATGGAAATTGTGTTGAAATTGCCACATTTTTCAAAACATTTTCATTTCTAAAAAATGTTTTGTTTTCTTTTTAATCAAAAAGCTTTTTTTCCAGCTCTGTGTGTAACACCTTCCCTGACAGAGTGAACAACAGCAGCAGTAACTGCTCCTGACTTTGGCAGCACCCAGTTTGTCACAGCAAGAGCTATACATGAGATGTGTTTGTCCCATATATATGGGACAACTCCAGGTTAAGCAGTCGCTATCACGGTAGATGGAGACTTTCACAGACCCAGTCGTACATACCAGCCGTGATGCTTCTTCCTCCTCCTTGGCAGACACCAAAGCTACCCCCAGCTGCTGTGAAGCTCCCCGAGAGGCTGAGCACAGCCCAGGGAGACTGGACGCGTTCATAAATCATTTACTCCGTTTCCCTGACAACATCCTACATTATTGCACAAGCTGTACTGAATTATGACACAGTAGTGGAAAACACATCGTGTCAGACCTGAACGTGGTACAGATGGGCAAGTTTCCTTGGGAGCACAAGAGCTATCCTGCTTTACACTAATGAGTTGTTTAGCCTGCATCTTTAATCCTAATATCTCACTATTTTCCAGATTATCTAAGACACAGAAGCTCCTAGCAGCATCCTACAAGTTGCAAATTGAAAAATGGTGACGTGTCAATGACAATCTCCTCTTCCAGCACTTTTACCATGCATAATTCCTTCACCTGCTTCCAGTTTGTTTGGCTTTTTTAGGATGTTAGCTGAATGACTGCGGAAAACCATGGTGTTTTAATCACTGCACACAAATAAGTCACTGGGCTGTCTTCTCCTTCCCAATTCATGACATACAAATGTAATTTTTTTTAAGTGAAAAATCTCATCAGCCCAAGGATCCAGTGAATTAGAAACCAATTAGAAGTTGAAACAGTGAGACGTGACCCCATGTTTGTTCCTTCCAAAGCCAGCACTTCTGCACTCCTGCTGCCTGGGTCTATGGGACACCTTATTCTCATCTAAGGCTGAGGCTCAACACTGGGTGTAACTCAAGTGAAGATGGGGAAGATGCATCACCTTGGCAAGGCCAACACCCCCAGCCAAACCTCCCAGCTCTCCGGGCTGAAATTGCAGAGTTTCATCTTCCTCTGGAAATGCAGACGGGCTCCAAACCCATGTGTTGCTGCTGGATACATTCACAATACGATTAACCATTTCAAAGGAGAGAGGTGCAAGATAAGCAACAGGCTTGTATCTAAACAACCCAAAGGACAGAAAAATGCTTTTCTACAATATATACATACACGTCTATATATAAGCATCTATATACACATGTATATAAGAACCTTTCACACATGACATTTCCCGAGAGGCTCCCAAAGGACCTCTCCACCCTTCTGCCTCCTCACTGTGCCCTCCCCCCAGCTCCAGCCTCCCCTTTCTGTTTGCCATCTGGTACCCATCAAAGGCAGTTAGACCCATGACACATGTGTGCTTCTCAAATCCTTTAAACCTAACTAGAGCCCTGTTTTGTTTCTTCCTCATCAGAAGTCACAAGGAACCCTGATTCAGTACATCAGGACCTTCTAATAGGGTAACAGCCTGGCTGTGCCAGCACTGCTTTCTGTCTGACTCCATCTTAATCATTCACAAATCACAAAAGAATTGGGAGAGGAGCAAAGCCAGAGCAGCAGCATCGCGAGGATGGCGGCGGCAAACAAAACAGTGGCCACAGATACCGTTCGGATGAGCATGGGCATACAGCAATATACATAACTTCTCCTTATTTCTATACGTGTCCCAGTGCTCTAATTTACTGGTCTCTTGTCAGGTGACGTGTCACCAGCAAAGTTTCCAGGTTTACAGTTTGCCCTGGAAACACAGCCTGATATTCCCGACAGGAAGGTGCCACAACGACAGCAAACTCCATCTGGCTGCAGGAGCCTGATCTCAGAGGGGATACCACGTTCCCAGGGAAATGTCAGGAAATGGAAATGGCTCCTCCCAGCCTTGATCAGTGTATTCATTCTGTGCACTGCTCAGGTAATGCCTGTGCTTTTTTATTGCAAAGGTTTCCACAACTACTTTATCCTGGCTACTCTTTTTTTTTTAAGTTACATTTCTAGGAATCATGTGCTTCAGGATTCTCAGCTTCCAATAAAAAGAATTTCTAAATATCAGAGAAGGACTTGAAAATATGACTCAGTGACAGATTTAAAGTCCTCTCCTTCCTTCCCATTTTGATGACTTTTTAAGTGATATCACAGCTTCACCTGGGGGTCTAACTCTAGAGTTTTACACTACAGGGCTAAAAATACTGTAAAAGTCAATGAGCTGATACCGTGTATTACATCCAGCTATCCCTCAGCCAGCAGAGAAAAACCCACTGCTGCATAGCCTAAGCTCGGCACGGTCAAAACCCATGCAAAAATACAGAATAAGGTGTAGCTTAATCATTTGCACCGAAAAGATCCACAAGTTTTTCATTTCTCCATTTGCTACATTACACCTTCAGCCCCGGATTTCCGAGCAAGCAGCACTGCAACCCCGTACACAGGGTGGAAAGTAATCCAGTGTATCGCTTGTCAAGCCATACAACATAATGCAGCCTTTACAGAAACGCTTTCATCTGCTCCTGACACCGACGCAAAAGGCAGAAGTAAAGGTTAGAAGATAACCGCAGAGCTGCTGCTCCCCACAGGCAGGTGCTCAGCATCCCACCCCACACTCCTCCTCAGGCCTAAAATGGCTGCCTTCTCCTCCACAGACACACACATGCAGAAGGATGGGTGGGTCTGATGTCTGACCAAAACAGGCCATTAAAGACAAGACATTAATCAGTCTGAGAAAAAGGAAAAAAAAAAAAAAGCTCAACAAAATCAAGGGGGGTCTTGACTTCACGCCAGCAGCTTGAAGACTTGTGTTTATTTATGCTTTTCATGGGAAAGCTGTTTGGAGGCAGTAATCCATGACAGCTGGCAAAAGAGTAGGGAAGGACCTTTGCTGCAAGTTGACTGATACTTCAGCCAAGAAGGGGGCAAAAAAAGCTCCGATTGTTGGTTCTGCAAGCAGTCACAGTGGATGAGAGACCTTGGCAGACTCTGAATGCGTATTTCAGGCCGGGACATTGCACTGCCCGCTCTGAAAGCCTCCCTGGCCATGCGGAGAGCAGGCAACTCCACCGGCTGATTGCAGAGGCACAACAGAAAGCACAACTTGAGACGGTGGATGAAGAAACTGCATAAGAGGGATAATCCTTCTAAACCTTTCACTGGAGGGCTGGGAGAGCACCTGCAATTCCCCAGCTTGGGGAGAGCCTTCAAACTGGCTCGAGTTTGCCCTGGCAGATCAAGCCCTTTGCTGACCCATCTCTCCCAGCCTCCACATGGGACCCTGGTTTCTGATACGAAGCAAATAAACGCAGAATATTTCTTTTCCAAACAATAGGACGACTCAAAGTGGTGTGCAGCTCCACGAGGCCAAATACCCATTGACTTGAAGTCTGAAATAAATATGGAAAGTGATTCATAACAGGAGGAGACAAAACAAGCCTATTCATGCTACTCCATGTCAAGCCATCCTAGCCATTTTGGATCCAAATCCTCTCTTCTTTTCCAAAACCACAAAGAAAAGCAAACAGATGTCAGCCATTGCAGATTTGCAAAGAAATGGAACTGAACAGTGGTTTTCTGCAGCACTTCCCACCTAGGGACACAAAGGCATTTCTGCAGGAGTGCGGTGGGGGTCAGGGCTGCCACTGGCGGAGGAGCGAGCCGAGGCCGTGCCAAACCGGTCTGGGATTGGGGACCGTCCCACACCCAAGCTCCGGGGGCTCCATCACATTACTTCCTGCCGAGACATTATGGGAAGGGAACAGATATGCTGTCAACAGGCAACCTAGAAAAATACAAGTATTTCAGAGTCGAGGGATAATTTCAAAAGCACATCCAGAGTTCAGCCCTTGAAATTCCATTTTCAAAAGCAGCTTTGAAGCACGACAGCTTCAGCACCACTGAAAGTCAATGAGTGAGATGGAATCCTAATTGCTTTAGAAAATGTTACCCATATGAAATTAGTATTATTGTGAAGTACTTTTGATTATAGTTTTTTAAACACGCTGGGTGTAGATATTGTAGCACTGAAGCCCATCACTCCCTTAGGTGCTTTAAAAGCGGTCTTGAGATCTAAAAAGCAAATCTAAGTATTAATAGTGTTCAGAAACTCTTTGGTTATACACAAAAGGTTTCTTTTATAGAGACCTCCTCTTATCTATTTCATGGCAAATTTTGTGCTGCTAAGGGTCAGTCTCAGAGACAAACTCTTCAGTGCAGCCTGTGTTGTGTGAATATGGGGACTCAGTGAATTTGTTTTCTGGTAATGCTCTGGCATGAATCCAAACAGCACCTTAGAAGCAAAATGATTTTGTTCAGCTTCTGCATTTTCCTTCCCTGTGCTATTCGTTATTTCTGCGTATTTGTCAACGTGGCACAGGAGAAGCTGCCCACCAGACAGCAAGGCTGCTGCGTACAACTGGTGGCCAAGCGAAGTTGCCACGTAAAGATCCAGACAGTCAAAACAACAGCTTGACTCAGCTATCACAGTAGGTCCCAGGGGTTACAGATTTGCTTAGTAGAAATTCGGGTTAGAGAGCTGTATCGGGAGCTGCTGCCCCTCAGGAACCAGCGATTCCAGCCACAGATCAGCTGAGCCCTGCTGCATCACCACTAGCCACCTCCCTCCTCCTGTGAGCCCATCTCCACGCATGCCCCGCAGCGTCTGCCGTTGGCCATGCAGCCAAAGGAGCTACAGAAAAATTAAACTGAGCAAAGATTGGATTTTATTTGTATTTTTTTCCTACACAAGCATAATTAACCTATTGTTTGCCTCCAAATGCATTCAGAGAAGTCAGGAGACTGAGGGAAACAGTCTTGTAGCAATCACTCCATTAACAGCTAAGTGCCATTTTAAAACCCATTTGCTATTTAAGTTTCCTCCTTTTTAGAGGATGTGCATTTCTGTATTACTAAAATGACTAGGATTACCTCATCTAAAAAAATATAAATCCAAGAATGCCATTTTCCACATATCCCTCCCCTGCATAACTTTATTTCTAATTTGCAACTACAAAATATAATCTTACATTGGAATTTGCATAACAACAAACAGACCTGCAGCAAGATATTAAATCTTAAATTTGCATGCTAGGGTGGCCAAGGAACATTAGTCTATCCAAGAAGTTTGTGCCTGTAAACTTGAGGGCTAGTAGATGTAAAGAGAGGAGAATGTGAACACTTCAGTGAAACCAAGCTGACTTAAAAGGCTTTGATGCAGCTGTTACAGAGCAAGGATATGAATGCACATCCTGATAGCCAGGTTGCAACATAGACAGACCAGAGTACCTTCTAATCCAAGGCTGTGGCCAGGGTCAGCCAACCCAAGCAGTCTAAAAAATAAGAAAAAATTACAAATCAATGCTCATAAAGGTCTACAGCAAGCCACTGGCTGAAAAGGCTTGATATGAAACCACTGGTAAAAAAAACCATGAAGCCTCTGGTAAGAATTTCTTCCTATTTCCAGCTTCTGCCCCTCAAATGGGAAGGTGGCCAGGCAGGGCTGCCCACCGGGCAGGACTGCTGCCTTTTCCCAGTTACATTAAATACCACTTTTGTAAGCCTGGCTTTGGCAGCAGCACGTGTCCTCACATGAATAATTCGAGGGCTCTTAGTGAGGAGTGACAGAGCAGTCACATGAGTCGCAGGACAGGGCTCCTCAGCTGCCTGGTCCATGTCATCTCTAAGGAGTCCCTTGACCCAAGGTCACACAAAAGCCTCCCCCTCGGATCCCATAGGACAGCAAACGGGGCCCATTACAATTCCTGTTCTGTCCACTGGGAGGTCAAAACCTAGCGCAGAGTGTCACTGGAGAGCTTCCACCTCCTCTTGGCCACCCACGGGGCTGGAAGGCAACCAAAGGCAGTGCAGAGGCCTAGCAGATAACACATGTCGTATTTAACCCCTTAAAATTATCACTTGGGATCTGGCAGGCGTGGCTAAGCCTGACTAACAGCATATGAACACGGCTGAACTGCTGCCTTAGAAGTCATAAACCTAAAAGGTTCCTGCCCTGATCTCAAGAAGAAATGCTCTCTTCCCCAAAACTGCTGTTGCTGAGCGTGGTCCTGCACAGGGCCCAGCATGGGCAAAGGGGCCGAGCAGCATCCGGCGCACCCCAGCAATGCCCCTGCACGCCCAGGCTGCAGCCTTTCACCTCTCTGCTTGCCTCTTTCTGTCTGAACGCTGCTCGCTGCACATCGCTCCTCGCCATGATCAAAAGGGACACAATCATCCCCGCGACAGGCAGCGCTTTGTTCTCACCTGCCTATTTTTGCTGCCAGACTCCCTCTGCCCGTACCTTCGCAGACTTCGCTCCACGCCTCTGTCACCGCAGCCTCTGCTCGTTACTCAGCTGTCAGCCACATGTCATTCTGCTACCAGCTACCTACTTTCTGTTGGCTTTTTAAAACTTTGTTAGCGCAATTGCATACTGGAGACTTTCATTAAGTTGTCTTTGCCACAAAAAACAAGGGTTTAACAATCCTCTCATTCCTTATCATTCCTGTCTTAAATTTTTAAAGAGAAAATGTTTTCTAGTCCGCAATCCATTAAATCATACAGGGTGTAGATCAATGGAGTGATATTGAAGGTGGCTTTTCAAGCCAGAAAGATGAAAAACAAACACCTTGAAACTGGGATGAACCATCTCACCCTCCATGGTTGAATTTGTCAGCACTTGAGCTTGTCTGCTCTCTGGGGAGCTCCTGAGATTCACCTGGAAGATCAGCACAAGGATCTTACCCTTTGGACCAGTCCTGAGCCAGCAGACAGCAGCAGGTCCGATTGTCACTATCATCAATTTAGGCCAACTGCCCTGACCATCCATGTCACCACATCATCTCTGGTGGGCACGAAGGCTCCCAAAGTCTGAACCACAGCCCTGAGCTGGGCGAGCAAACATCAGGGGCGCTTGGTGGAGTGATGCCATGATGGCCACACAAGCATCCATCAGTTTGCAGATGATAGGTACTAAGCACTGGACTCAAAAACAGCCTCTGAAGAGCTTGACCAAGAGCTCGTCCACCTGGGGACAAGGATGGCTGCCAACCACCTCCTCACATGGCCACTTGGTGCAGAAGGCATCCCCAAACAGTGCAGCTTCATCAGAAAGCACATGAATCCAAGATGCAAAAAGACTGATCGGTGAGAGTCCAAACCGAGAGCTAGCAGAGTAGAAATCTGGTGTCCTTATGTCTCTCTCTCACTTGCATGGCAACAGTTCCTCTAGACAAATCCCAAACAAATCAGAAATAGCCCTTGGCCTCCTCTAGTTTTAAGCATCAACCTGACACAGTCCCACACCAACACAGAACTGGTATGATGTCCATGTATGTGGTTTTCCCCTCCAAGTCCTTAAAATGTCATACTTAAGTCCTTAAGATGTCATCCTTATGTCACCAGGACCAGTTACCATTAGAGCTGTTTGACGACCCTGCTGCTCAGGCTACAGCCCTCAGCACAGATCAGTCAGGGTGTTCTCCCTTTGGAGGTCACTGTCAGGCTCATCAGCAACACCACATAACATTAACTAATTAATCAATAAGAGAGTAATTTTCTCATCAAGAAAATGATTCCTCCAAAATAAGAACCAAAGAGTGTATTTGAAAAGCCATCTTTAAAAATATGCACAGAAATATTTTCATGGTTTCTCTTTCTCTCTTTGAAAAAAACCAACCATCACATTTATACATTAAGCCCCCCACATCCCTGTGAACCACTGAGAAACTCAACAGGGCAGCATTTGTGCTAATGGTGATTTTCAAGGGGCTGGACCCTGGAAATCTATGGACAATTTCTAGGACATCTCTGAAGCGTAACAGAGAAAATCAAGCCTAAGGCCAGCAAGCTTAAATTCACTATATACACCTTGAAAAAAACAACAAGACAAAGGCAGCATTCACATGTAAGTGAAGCTTAATGTGAAAAATACCACTCTATTGAGGTGCTTATGACTAAGGCACCCTGAGTTCAGCTTCTAGCACTGACTTGTTATTAGTCCTTATCCTCTGACCTTCACCACGCTCTCCAGACTCTCCAGAGACACTTTTGCATGTAAGGATGGGACACCCAGCTAGGCTGACACTCCAAAATGCCTTCAAGCATCTGAGTCTGAAACCCTCCAGTTCTTCAGATACACATCAACAAATCAGGGACTTTAATATTCCTTCTTCCTTTCCACCCTGTTTGACCAGTAATGCTTGTAAGATATTGACCATCTTTCTGTGCGCGCGAGCCTTCTGAGCTTGGTTTAGTGTAGCATATACACATTTTTAAATCTTCTCTGCTGACATGTATCCGAACAAGAGCACTGTGCCACGACAAAACTACTCAAGTGAATCTGATTGCTGTCATCACAACGTTCAACTTGAGTGACACATTAAACATCTAAAACTGAACAGCAAAGAGTTTTTGGACTAAAACTGAAATCTTGGCGTAGGGTAAGACACAGGCAAGGGCTTATTTTTCCTCTTGACTTTTATCTTCTGTGTGATCTTCCAAAGCGTGGGCAGGAGGAGGGCAAAGAAGCTGCTCAGCCATGACACGACTCGTCCAACCAACACAGCAGGGGAAAAACTGCACTTGTGTGCACAGCCGCTGAACAGAAGCTATTCCTTTCAAATTTCCCATCCTTTTAGTCCTACGCTGATTTAAATAAAACAGAATCATTAGCGATCATTCTGCAGGCAAAGAATGCCTGGGCACAAGAGCTGTAATTTTCAGAAGATTGGTTCAATTCACCTAGATCATGGCACCAACGCACACCCGTGCAAGCAAATGCAACATACACGTGCATGCCAGTAGATGCCAAACACCAAACCCCATCACCACACTGCAGTTCTTGTATCACCACTCCAACTTTTCACTTGCCTGAGGTCAGCAGCGGGCTGAAGGCTGCCTGCACACCAGGGCCGGCTCAGCCTTCCCACGCCAGTGAGTAAAACGAGCAGCAGCTCAAGGGCTCACAGTGGATGTGGTTTTATGGTGACCTGCACTTTGCAGACTTTGTTCCACGGTTCAAGTCACAGCCGCTCAGGTTGCAGACCCCAGAGCCTTAGCTCTGCTCCAGGGAGGGTCAACCTTGCGCAGGATGGAGGGCTGCAGTCACCACACGTGGCACTTGGTTAGGACAAGCAGAAACCGCTTCTCCCTCTCCCAGGTTTAACATGAGACTCCTGCACCACCACAAGCACTCATCTACCTTGGGAAGCTGGAGAAATGCTGTGCTTCACCTGCAGTGCTGGGGATATCCCAGAGCAGCTGAAAATAGCATCAGCCAAACCATCAGCAGGCACAAACTGGAGTCAGACAGCTCCGCACTGGGATCAGTGATCCCGTGGAAACAGTCTGTCTGTGGCCATCGGCAATGCCTCAAATCGTATCACTGCACAGCCCTGCAAACCACCTCCCATGGGCTGACCAGACCACACATTACAGAATCACAGAATCACAGAACGTTAGGGATGGGAAGGGACCTCAAAAGATCATCCAGTCCAATCCCCCTGCCGGAGCAGGAACACCCAGATGAGGTTACACAGGAAGGCGTCCAGGCGGGTTTTGAATGTCTGCAGAGAAGGAGACTCCACAACCTCTCTGGGCAGCCTGGTCCAGTGCTCTGTCACCCTCACTGAGAAGAAGTTTCTTCTCAAATTTAAGTAGAACCTCCTGTGTTCCAGTTTGTGTCCGTTACCCCTTGTCCTATCATTGTTTGTCACCGAGAAGAGCCTGGCTCCATCCTCGTGACACTCACCCTTTAAATATTTATAAACATGAATGAGGTCTCCCCTCAGTCTCCTCTTCTGCAAACTAAAGAGACCCAGCTCCCTCAGCCACTCCTCATAAGGGAGATGCTCCACATTGACCATTTGTGCACTCAGTTCCATGTACTGATGACCTACGGAGCGTGCACAGGAGGAGGGTGGCTTGGGCAGCAGACATCTTGCCCATTTTTAACTCAAATTTGAGTTTCCAGCGCAGAGAATGCTCAGAGATGCACGAAGGGAAGAGCTCACCATTGCCAACGATGGCCACAGCCTAGCCCAGGAGGAAAGCTCTGCGTTCTGCTCCAGCTCTGCAGGCGATGGGGCAGCAAAGGGAGCCCCATACGTGACAAGACCAAGCAGCAGCAGGTTCTCCTGCCCATCCTGAGCAGATGGTATTTACACTGCCAGCAGCACGAGTTAACCCACAGGCTTTAACAAGAACAGACCCGATGCTCTTAAGAAGCCTCTTGGCACAAGCTCTCATCTATATCTTAAATTCATGCTTAAGAAGGCCAAATCTGCTCTGGCGCTGGAGTTTATTTTGATTGTCCTTTTTGGCCAAAGTGCACCCCAAGCTTTGATCCCACCACCCAGCACAGCTGTGCGGGCACGCAGCGGTCAACAATTTTCAAACAGAGCCATGCATGATTTTCTTGAAAACATCATGAAGAAAAGCTGTCAGTCCTGAATGCATATTATCTCTAATTAATCCCATTAAAAAATATTAAAAGGATGGTTGCTTGGTAGCATTGCGAGAACCATTTTGTAGTTAATATGACCTTCATCTCCATATGGTAATTAGCAAACATTTATATTGCCATTAAAAAGACGGTGTTCATTACATAACCTCACTTTTTTCTATCAGCTAACAGAACGAGTAAAACCAGTCTAGTCAAAGCCTTGAACTTTCACAAATACTCCAAAGAAATAATGCAAAAATAGTAGTTTTGAGTGTGACACGCTTGCTGGCTAACTGCAAAAGCAGCCAGAAGATGTTTACTGGGGCTCTGGCAGCAGCGTCGGTGGCAACAGAACCCGTCCTCCTCCTCCCCAGGACGGGGCTTGTCCCGCTCTGCTCAGGGGAACCCCAGACTCCAGCAGCGAGTCCCCGCTCACATCCCTCAGTCCTGCTCCTTGGACCCAGGGTCACCCATGGGGAAGCCTCCTGCCTTTCCGAGGGGACACAGACCCCCACGCATGCCTGTGGGCAGGGATTTGGCAGGGACAGTGTCCAGCTCTGCCACCAGCACCGGCCCTGGCATCTTGCAGTCCATCTACAAAAAACTACAGTGACGCCTCCTCTGTAAAGGCCGAAGGGAAATTACTATAGGAAAAAAAAGATTTCACTACTAATACTACCATAAATCTGCTTTCTCCTCCTCAAAGCCAGATTGTTCTACTTCAGGGAACAACCGGCGGTCAGCAGTTCTATTGACAGCTTCTCTGCTTGCATCAATCCAAATTTCCTATGCTGTTCTTGCCTGCCGCAATCGCTCCTACTCTCTGGAGTGACTCACCATTTAACTGGTGTGCCAACACAGGACCCGATGGATCAGTCAACAACAACAACAAAATCCCATTATCACAAAGTACTTGTTTTTCACAGAGGCAGGAGAACCTGCGGTTGAGTCCTCGAACACTGCCACAATAGAAAATGCAGGGGATGAATATGATCAAAACCAAAAAGCACACGTGCCCACATACTTTCCTGCTCCTCTAACACATTTCTAAGAGTAAAGGAAAAAAACCCAAAAAACAAACCAAACCTTCCTGTATGTTGAGTTCTGCTAATAACAGTTTTACTTTACAAACAAACATTTCCTGCTCCTGATGAAAGTTGACAGCTCACGGGGAAAGGCACGGGGCAAACAACACCAAACGATTTGCGCTAATCAGTGCTTTCATCAAAGAGAAGACATGATGTAAGTCTAATCCAAGGAAGCTTTCTCTTTTACTTGCAAACTGTACAGCAACAAAAAAATAAAAAGGGGGGGTACTAATTGGAAAGATGATAGAAAAATGTAAATGAGGCTGTTAAGCTGACAGGGCTGGGAATGACTAAATTACATATACATACATGTATGTATGTGTCTCCAATAATTCTTGCACTATAAATCATTTAACTAGGACTAACAAAAAATAAGTAAAAATGTGAAAAATATTTGGCCACCCTGACGAGGAACTGCAGAAGAAATCAAAAGGCACCCAACCCTCCCCAGAGGTGGACACACAACTCTCACCATCTCCCCACAAATTCCAGCAATTTTATTCCCTCGCAAGCTCCAGGTTACTTCCCATTTTTCACTTGGTTCGGGCTCCGACTAAATGGCTCGAGTGCATCAGGTTAAAGAAATACAGGTCCAGGTTGATTAACTTGAGCAGTGGGACGTCTGATGGAGATCGCTCTCTCTTAACAAGCCGCAGACGGTGTCTTGTAAACCCAGAAGATTCACACTCGATACACGCAGCTGAGCACCGGGAAGGTTACGTTCAGAATTTAACTCGTAAGAAACACGTCTCAACACAAAAACACACCATGAGGCTTCAAAGCAGTTGCCTTTTTTTTGTTTTCTGAGGCAGCCAAAAAACCACGAAGGCTCGAGCCTGACAACAGCAACATACCGCAAACTTACCATAAAAGCAGGGTGGAGAAACCAGCTACCAGCTGTGCAGAATATTTACAATGGTAAATGTTATATTTCAACTGTAATGCAAGTAAATACTGCGTTATGGAAATGCCTGCTTTATCGATCAGCTCATCAGAAAGGAGAAAGGGAGAATACAATTTTGCAGTTTTCAGCAGCGCAGCATTTTGTCAACACTGAGAATGCATTTTTGACATATGGACTTCTGCGAACAGTAACAGAGAGATCAACCTGCTGACGAATGAATGCGATAACTTCTGTTCCAACACCTGCAAGGAACATCGTGCTGCCACTTCTGCTGGGAAGAATGCAACTTCAATAAATGGGGGATAGGGACAAGAACTAAAAAATTATGAGCATTTAATTTCTGTTTGTTTTATAGATTTCCACTGGATGGTATCTCTTATGGCACTAATCCAGGGCAACGTCTGTGCGTGAATTTTTAAATATTTTCCATGCCAACAACAGCACAGCCCTGCCCTGTTGGGCTGAAGAGAGAATCCACTGACACTCACCTGCAGCATCAAGTAAGGGGGAACGGCAAAGCAAACTGACTGTACAGCAGTGCCCTTCTTTTAAAGCTAAAAATGGAAAATTAATTTACCTATTTCTGCAGTTAAAAAAAAAGCATTAACCTGTGTATGGAGACGAATGCAACTGTCTTGTTTTAGTATGAGCTGTCCAACGCTTAGTAAGACTGAGAGAGATGCAGAGCAATTAGGAGCTTGTCCAATAGCCAGAATTTTATGACTCTAGATATTAACATCAGCATTCCCACCAGCACGCCACACAGCTATTACGATATAAATCCTCAGCGCTAGTGAAACACTGGGTAAGAGGAACATGAATAAGATTCATTTCTTTAAAAAAAAAAAAAAATCACCTTCTCTGGGAGAAGGCAGTAAACAACTGTCGATGTTATACTGTAGCCTGCTGATGTGAATGGCACTGTAGAAATGTATCAGAGCCCCAAAAGCACCGGGAGGTACAGGGAGCTGTCAAAAATCCCACCATACAAACAAAATTGTTCACAGCTAAGGGCACACCTGGACAACAAACCTCTCGTACTTCTCCCCAGCCCTCTTCCAAGAGCAGACCCAAAGTCTGTGCAGATCTAAGTTCACTCTTGATGGCTTTAACTGAAACTTGAGTAATGTACAGAGCATTTGATCTCCAAATTTCCAAGTTTCTCTCCACTCTGGACGGCAACCATCAATACTCCCTTCTGGTGGATGTGCAGTCTGTTTGCCACATAATTCAAAGTACAGCCAAGTGGAGGGGAATATAACCTGTACTGAAAAACGCAGCACGATCTTCCATTATTTCATCAGAACAAAACAAGTTTGGCAGAAACACCTTTCATTTTATAAAGTCCTCTATATACTCGAAACCTTGACAGCCATGGGAAAGGTACCAGGTACCTCTCTCAAGAAGGGCAGGTCTGAAAGCTCTGGGCTCTCTTCATATAGTAGGGCTGCACCGTTTTGGGACACATCAAGGTCAACTTGGTAGAAACCTCGATGCTAAGAGCCTCTCCCAGGCAATTCATTCACTTTGCAGCGACACTTCCCCACCTGACACCAAAAGCAGCACAAGATGGGAGGAAAATTCCCAAAAAAGTGAGAGCTGACTGCAATCCACCATGTCCCAAAGAGCAACTTCTTTCACATCAGGTCAGTTAAACCGGCGTCAAACCAGAGCAGAGTTACAGTCCAGGTCCTCGCTTGGGAATATTTTGTGAACGAATCGTCCTTCGTTTGTCTTGGCTGCATGGATCTGTCAAACAAAGACGGCAGCTCCAGCAGGCGAGGATCTAAAGGCAGACCAGGAGACGACTCAGCGAGAGGCTAAAGCAAAAGCCAGCAATGTGCAGCAGCATATATTAATGAGCAGAACAGCTTGAGGCATGCCTGGAAAACACTGAGTAAGTGGAATTTAATTTCTGGCTTAATAATTCCTTTCTTTATACATGAATTTTGCTTAAGAGAGCATCAAATCTCATTTTCACTGGGGATGGTTGCATTTAATCAGCGAACTGAATGGTAACTGCGTAACACAGCTCAAAAAGAAAGGGGTTTAATTCTGCAGCCCAAGGCATGAACATCCCTCGCGTGGGTCCGTCCCGGCGCAGGATGTGAGGACAAATTCCCAGTTTGCATTTTTCCAACTCAGCTCACAACTCACCCAAACCAGAAGATTCCAACAACAAATGCAGTATTTTATGGCCTTTCAACTCCGCCTCCATCGAGTCTGCGCTACCCTTCATCTGTAACCCCAGGATAACAACAGGTCCCAGCTAAATTCTGCTGGCTTTGGGGGTATCATCAAAATATCTTCAGCTGTTTCAAGGTCCTCTGAGGAACCATCATTACGCAACTAAGAGCTGGGTACTACCGTAAATTTGCAAAGTAATATAACAAGCAGTAAATAGTATTGGGCAACTGCAAGCACAGCCTTGTCACCCACCCTGGTCTTGGGAGAGTTGGTTTTTAACAACCGGCTTTAATCCGTTTCAGAAAAATAATTTTAAAAAATTCAGTTGTTTTTTTTTGTTGCTGTTGCCTTCAAACAAAAACCTGTAACAAACATATTTGTCTAAAAAACCAGAAGTGGCAGGACTCTCTTCTAGTTTAAAATAGAAACAAATCAGCTTCCCAGAAACCTGGAAAGGAATGAAGCTGAATTCACAGCTCGCCCTTCAAGGCTCCTTGATCACAGGTAACAGAAACACTGCCAAAAACCCCAAAAACGTAAACATAGAAAAGCTTGCTGCTTTCAAGCGAGATACTGCCCCGACTGCCCGCCGCTCAATCTAAATCACTGATGGATTTTCCATGCTGGTAGCATTTAGAAAAACACTCGGAAACCTGGTGTTCATCCGAAATTTTAACATCTTGAAGCAGACAGATACCAGTCATTTTCTAGTGAAGATTTTCCTAACGCTGAACAGGGAAGCTGAGATTAAAGGTACGCTATCCTCTACTGAAAATTAATTTTCTACAGTTGTTAAAAAACTTGTTTCTCTCGGAAAATTACTCACTTGACTAGATAAACACTTCTATCTCCTCTGGGAAAGCGTGCTTCCTTCAACCTTGTGACCTTACACGTTATAACAATGTAGTATCATCACAGAACAGTATTTGGCTTTTCACGCAGTTTTAAAAGGTAAAATCCCAACCACCAAATTGGGAAGACATTTGAAATATTTTTTAAAACTACCTTAAAAAGAGTTAACATAGTCTTCTTTTTCCCCCCAGAGCTGCTGCCATCTTGTTAATTACCAGGCATGTTTCATGAGTCCTTTCAAAGTAGAAAACACAAACTGGAGGAAAAAAGAATTTACTGATGCATAAAATGTCTTGCTGAAAACAGAAGGTGTTTTTCAGTTTTAAAACCGACTCGGATTTTCATTTGTATTTCACACTTTCAGCGTGGACACAAACTGTTGTCTCATGCAGCAACACACCGGCACGGCAGAGCTACGAATACCCCAGCAACAGCCGAAGCCAAACTTGCTACTGTTGGATGTGAACAACCGAGCCCCCAGATCCCTGTGATCTCAGCCCAGACTGGGGAGGGCCACGCACGGCCCACCCTTCTGGGCACCCACTTCAGTGCTCAATCAGACATCCACGTTTCCCAAGACCTTGGACGGCTCTAACAGGCACCCAGCGTCTGATTCCTGTGGGTCCCAGTGCACTGCGGAAATCCAGCAGGGACGGAAAAGTCCTTTAGAAAACACAACATTCAATTCCCTTTTCATCTCAGGGATGCAAGCCAGGCTTAGTACCTTTAAAACCTGATGGTGCAATAATATTTTCTGCCTTTTTCATCCCTTTATTTTCTTTTAAATGAGGGAACGAGGCTTTCATTTCCCTATGAAAGGGCTGATCTGAGAGCACAAGCACAGATGACACCAGTACTGCAAAGATGTTTTGAAGGAAGACAACGCCAAAGTGCAAGAGATTAAAGAGACAACTCCCTCACAAGCCAAATGATTAAAGCCTTTGCTCTTTGGAACAAGCATTTCCTTGAAATAATAAAACACAAAAGGGAGACTAACACCGCGCCAGTTCTCCATCAGCTTACTCTGCCATGCCCCAGGCTTTTTTTGGAGTTCTCCACGCACAATGGACACCCCACGAGCATCACTTACGGATACAGCGGGAACTGAAGCGGGACCACAGCTGTAACAGAGCCTTTGGTGTCTCCTTCACACACAGAATGGATTAATAGGAGATTCCTTTGGGATCTGGATTACACCCCAGAGAAGGAGAACGATCAGCAGCCTGCAAGGGCCACCACAAACCCTCACCGTTCAGAGAGGACATTCTGGGGAATGCAGGAGACCTCCAGCGTGCAAGGAGCAGCGTGGCTTCAGAAGCACACTAAGGAGACCTATGACCTAACTCCTCACCCCAAGTTCAAACATAAAATCTTATTTTTGATACTCTGGGCAAATTTCCAAGGGCTTATTTGGCAAAGGACAACTTGTGGTGTTCTCTAAAGGTAAGATTAATGTGAGCCAAGCCCTGATCCTGCAAGCAGATCCGCTCTTTTGATCCCAAACATGCAATAAATGGAAAAGCGACATGAATTCTCATGTGACAAATCTTCATTACATTACCATTTGAATTCTTCTTCTTTGCAAAACTGCAATTTTCAGGAAAAATGTGTTTATTGTGAAAACACTTCACTATCTTGCAAAACTCAGGGACAGTTTAAGAGAGTAAAATAAAGAAAAAAAGGCTAACCTCTATTTTGTAATAAAAACAGATGACAATCCTCTCCTCTGCGTATGTATGTTGCCTGGTGAGAACAATTTTGTTCTTCTCTTGGTAACATTACCCTGTCTTTTTCAATACACTATTCATCCATTAACTTTGACTCCTTATGTGTCTAATTCACAGCTACACACCAAACAAATTATCCAGAATTAAAAACATCTCACTCATTTCCTCTTTCCCCACCTCCACACTGCGTCTCACAAAATCGTTTTGCCACGAGATGTCACAAGGAATTACTAATTTCTTTGCAGGGGACTGGTGGGAACGCAGGTGCCCTTCGCACGGCATAATGGACCCGTGGCCAAGGTTTGCACTTGAACAAATGGGCTCAGTTGAGCCCCCACCTAAGGGGCTGCCCCCGTCTTCTGTCTGTGTGATCAACAGGGAAATGCTGCCAACGTGTGCACTGTGCTGCTTTCCTCCTCCCCGATCAGCACAGCCTTCCACATCTAGCTAAGAAACGTCTGTGGAGAAGTCTGCTTAATCACCTCCAAGCTTCATTTACATCTCATATTCATATCTCATCTAGCTAGCTCCTCCTTCTTCTACAGCAACTTCTCAATCCATCAAGCATTTTTTTCTCTGCAATCAGCACTTCTCTTTTTAATTTACACAACTTTCTGCCCTCAAGAATTGTGCTCAAGGAGGGACCGTGCTGCATGAACGGTACAGGCGCACCCTCCAGACAATTCCTGAACCCCTCTGTTCCATCCTTCGTGGACTTCACACCCTCAGCCACCACCCACCCTATTACCACTCAGCTACCTGTTGAACACAAGTGCATTTCTACTCGACTTGCCTGTATCAGCATGCCAAAAGTACTTCACTTGCTTCCTGCAGCTCCAGCTTGAACTCTTCCTTGGCTGCTCCAACTCTATCACTTCACGATCATCAGTTTATGTGGCAGTTTCCTTTAATTGGACTCCATCCAACCAGCACCGTGGCCACTTCCCCTGTGACAGGACGTGATTTTCCTTTCCAATGACCCCAGTACTGCTATGAAGAAGCAGAACACTCGTGTGCTGCTGGGTATCAATCACGTCCAGCCTGACTCAGTGTTCCACTCAGGGATCTCCAGTCTACGCTGCCGCTTCTTCCTCACTAACACTGGTAACGATGATGAGTTTAATCGTGAAATTACGTACCACACAGCACCACCAACACCAGCCGGGTCACTACTGCTGCTGCTGCACCCGCCACCCCTTAATGTCTGCACAGCAGGTCCCTATTTCAGGGTTCGTGAACTTCCCTTACACGGGGCAAGGGAGGTGTGGGAACAGAGGAGTTCCTTGAAGTTTTACAAGTTGAAGGACAAATCAGAGAGAGGTCAGGACTGAAACCATCCCAGCTGAGCCGTATCAGGCACACCAACACAATCACTCTTCAATGCTAACTCAACCCAGAAAAAAACACCTCATCACCTTAGGAAAAATCATACGAATTTCAGTGGACCAGAAGGATAGACTGGAGACCCCAAACGCAAGCCTAACCTTCACCCTGGCTCTGCATCATCCATCGAGTCCATGTCTGGTTGAAAGTCAGATGGGAACAGAACACTAGTGTAGGAAGCATACGGGGACCACAAGTGAGGTATTGCCACTCGCTCCCAGCGCAGACTTACAGAAGTCATCTAATCTCTGAAGACAAAGTGCACAGGTGACGGATGGACCAACAAATTCAGAAAAGAGACCGCTGGTCTTTCCACAAGTATTGAGGTCCTCGACTCCCAGTGCAAGATTTTGACACCAACTGAGTATAAATCTTAAAAAGTGGGAAGGGAAAAAAAAAAGGGAAGAAAAAGAAAATCAGATTATGCTGTTTCAGCTAAAATGATGTTACGGTTCCCTGAACTTAGTGAGATCTCTGAATCTGAACAAGGTAGCCTGAACTCCGTAGAGAGCCTGCTCTTGTTCAAAACATGTCTACTCTAACATGGAGCCAAACACAGGAACCTTCAGAGCAACCCATCTCAAGGGAAGGAGGGCTCGGCAAGGAACTGCAGTGCAGGACATGCACATCACGCCTTGAAGAGCAGGGAAATGTAACAGGCTTCCCTGAGCTTAAACATTAGTGACCCTGGAAGGAGAAAGGGAACGAACAACTTAACATTGCCCACAATGAAAGAAAGAGCCACTTCTAGCAGGCAATTTTCTGAGTGGGAAGCTACATTATTTAAAGCAAACTGACGGTAGTATTTTTGGGTCTTTAATTTTGGACACAACTTTGGTGGCAACAAACATTCTCCTTGTAAGAGCATAACCTTTCCGTGACTTATTTTCAGACAATGCAGAGCATTAGATGAGATTTATGTTTACTGCTGAGTTAAAGGTCAGGAATGGAGGCTTCCTCCCTTCCCCATCGCTCCCCTCCTCTCTTCCACCAAGAGGCTAAGGCTGCATAATCTGCTGCGTTTGTTTTCATACAAGAGCTGCTTTTAAGCACTGCCCTGACGATCGCACAAGGGTAAGCAGATGAAATCCAATCAAGTGGCTCTACAGGACAAGACACATGACGAGACAGCCTGCCAGGCTCCTGCTCTAATGTACACGCTGAAAAGCGACTTACGCAGAGCCTGGGTAAAGAATGCTTTGTTAGGGAACGCGAGCAGCTCACACTGCACTGCCTGTTCTCCATTACCCGTCCATTTAAAAACACTTCTGATTATTTTGGAAGTACTTGCACTGCCCTTTCTCGAACTCAGTATTTGCAGTTAATTGCAGAGATAGTGCACTTGCCTCCAGTTTAAAAGCACATTAAGCCCAATTTTTATTTCAAACAGCCATGTTTCCATCTGAGCACTGAAAATATTGGCAGATCCAGCAGATAGTGTTTTAAAGCAAGACATCTTTTGCTGCTGTGAGTGTACACACGCACCTCGCTGTATCTGTATTACTGACACAGAACACAGGGTATAGAAATAAAGACCAGTCCCCATTGGGGTTGAAAAGGGAGCCAACCATCATGTGCCTTTCTGCAGAAAGCTCATCTAAGAATGAGCAACAGCAGTGGCCATGGGACTACTCTTTGCTGAATGGAGTAGTCCCTGCGTTCACCTAAGCACTCTTTCACACCATTTACGGGAGACTTCTTCACCACCATCACTTCTGATGGAGGCCAGAGAGCAGTCACAGCCAACAGCAGAGCACGGGAGAAAAAATTCTGGTTTTATTTTTATGTTTCCATTCATATAAAACAGAACTATCAAACCTATCAACAGGAGTTATGGATTTTATTCTTTGCTTTTATGAGAGTGTTTAACATGGCCATGGCATAACCACAACCCTGACAGACATCATACCCACCCCCTTTGTCTGACACAGCTCTGTCACCTTTAGCCATGGGGCACCCACCACCCACCGCGTTTTCTAGAGCCAATACAACCTCTGATCCCTTGGCAGAGCCTGCCGTATGTGCCCCCCCTCCTGACTCCAGCATCACCTTCCGACAAGTTCCTCGGTACCAGCACGCAGAGTCACCCACTCCAGCAACTCCTCCAAGCTGCAGGCTTCGAAAATCACAGCCAAACAAGTTTTATACAGGCATCATCTCACTAGTCATAAATCTCTCCCTGGAAACATGACTGAAGTGCTGACGTTACTGGCTTGCTAGGGTGGTATGTTTTATATTTACTGGTGCTCTGGTCATCTTCCTTTTAAATAAAAGGTGCCCCAAATGATCAGAGCTTTCTGCATCTCTATTAGGAATTACATGTTCAGCCAGCTCAAGCTCAGCCAGCCAGTCTAGCAGAACCAGAGGAACCCGCACCAAATCTCACTGCTGGGAAAACACAAGAGGGACCAGCGTCTGTGCCAGTGGCTCAGCTTCACTGATGGTACCACCAGCACAGAATCCCGCAGTGCAGGGGGACCAGACCCTGACCACCTAGACAAGGGGTTCTTTAATTCGGAAATACTGGCATACCTAAATAAATACCATATAGACACAAAGACAAAGGCCATTCTGCCTCTCTGTAATAGTAGTAATAAATACTTTGACTTTGCTTCCTTTAAATACTCTACAAAAAGTTCTAACAGAAATGAGCAGAAGTGCTTAATTATGACTTAGGGTATTTGAATTCCTTTCAGAAGAAAAAGAATAGCCTAGAGAAAGTCCAAGTATAGCATTTCAAAAGGATGCACTCCCATGAACTAGTCAAGATTTCAACCATGACAAGCTGCAAGTGCCTTGGTGCCCTCTCCAACTGCAAGGAGCAGACAGGCAAAGTATCTCAGAACAATTTGGAAATTACTTCTGGGAATTGGGGGAGTTGTGTAATCTGATGTAGTTGTTGCTTTTGTCAATAGGAAGATATGAAGTGTTTTGAATTTCCATGTGAGTTTAAGAGTAAGAGGGAGGAGAAAAAAATGGAAAAATAATCAATGAACTAATCCATAGTTTCATTGATGGCAAAGGCCACAGCTCATGCAGGGCAGGTGAGGGTTTGTTGTCAGAAGAATTATTTGCTCTCGAGACCCAATGCTATCTCGATCTCAGTACATAAAGCGCTCAGTCGATGCACAGAGGTTGTGCGTGCCATACCAGGGTTCAGTTTGATCTCTTACGTCCTGAAAGGATAGATTTGCAATAAAAATATGTGAAAACATTTAGAGACATTAAGTTTACAAGATGACTCTGATCCTGTGGATTAGTGTCGAGTCTGCAAGTATGCTGAAACCTGCCAGGGAGAATAAAGCGCTGTACTGTCCTTACACTAAGAGCAATTTAATTTGTATGTCCAGATGTTCATTTCAAGATTTTATCCATTTTGAAGAGCTATATCTCCACTGACTTGGAATAAAAACATAATTATGTGCAAGCCATTTACAAGATTCCTGTGGCAAATATTCCTAACCCTGCTGGGTTATTTTAGGGCAGCGAAGCCACAGTCAATACAAAGGAGGAGGACTGTTTGACAGAAATACTGAAACAAATAAAAGGACTTGCTCAAAATGCATGTCAAAGCATGTGAAAACGTGAAGGTTACCAAAGCCCAAGAGATCCCTCCATCTCTTGCCAGGCTCCAAACTGTTCCCAGCAGCAAACTGTCCCACTTTGCATTTCTAAGAGGCTGAATCCCAAGAATAATAATGCACAGAAGATTGCAGCCCTTGGCTTTCCAGCCAGACAGTAATTCAATGAACAATGAGGCCAGCCCATCAAAACACCCTTGCCAAGTTACACAAGTACCACTTGTAGGAAAAGCTTTCGACTAGAAAAAGAGACAGCACAAGAGAAGACGCTTGGCAGAGAGGGAGCTGATGGGACGGGCTCGCTCCTCATCAGATGCTTAATTACACCACGGCTCCCATGGTGGTTGGAGACCAAAGGAGCCGACGTGATGTGTGGGGACCTACAGCAGCAGGGTCCAGCCATGCCCTGGCACCAACCTGCTCCTGGCAAGGACCTGGCCCCCAATGCCATCCTCTAAATGGTGGCGTGGCCAGGTCCCAGAGGTTACTTTAGGAGCTCGCATTGTCTCTGTATCAGGAGAGGCCCTGAATGCATCAGGGACTGAATGAGGAACAGGATCCTGCATCACACTGAGTGAAAAACACCTCAAATGCTGCAAATTACAGCCCTTTGCTGAAAGTAAAAGGGTTGTGAATATGCATGGCACTGATCGAAAGGCCAGTAAGAAGCCTTCCAAGGATATGGGACACATTTTAAAAGGAAACTAAGGTAAGTGTTTTCTATTTTAAGTGTCGCCCACCCCACCAGTCAAGACACTAAATAGTTGGGGTTTGATTTTTTAACTTGAAGGCCATCACCTAGCTCATGCAGCAGCAGCTTTCCTAGGTTCCTTCCTCGTTTTTGACTACCCAAACACATGTCAGAGCAAAATGCCTTCGTAATTCTGTAACGTGACCTCCCACTGCCTGCTCAGCAGCAGCCCTGGACAGAAACGGAGCTCGGCAACAAAGTGCAGCTTTCCAGTTTCAGATTCAAAGACATTAGCAGAGTTGCATCACACAAACTACGGAGATATTGAAGGGTTTCCCTCCTGCAGCTGTTGGTTTAGGTTAGACCCGCTTGAAATCTGCGTTAGCAGCATGGAAAACAGAGGAACAGAGGGACATTTTGGAAAATCAAGCGAGTGTGTTAGGGCACAGTGATGGAGAGTGTCTAGAGAGGCTCCCAGATCTGCCATGCACCCTCGGGGTGTAACACAGGAACACAAAGGGTGGTGGGCAGTGAGGCCGCCTCGCTGGCAGGGCAACGGCCGCGCTGCCGAGCAGAAACAGCCATGACGTGGTTCCCAAATCACACCAGCAAGGGGTCCCACCTCACTGGGAAGAGGACACCTGCTCTGCCAAGGAGGGGCTGCTCCCACCACAACCTCGCCTTTTCCAGCACGTCCACCCCATGTGAGAGACCAACCACAGCATGCAGCTGGGGGCTGGGACAAGGCCAGCAGGCTCTGCCCATGGAGCTCCCCACTCCGATCCCAGTCAGATCTGGCATCAGAGAGGGGAGCACAAGTGGCATCCAGGAAGGAGGGATGACCTGGCGGCCACAGTGAGGAGAGAAGATGACGGGAGCACCCACACACCACCATGGGTCTGTAACACAAACCCACTCCCTGCAACAGCCCCATATGGCCAGCAAAAAGGACGGATGGGGGTGGCAATAGGTTAATGAGCCCTAAGTGAAGTGATGTATCTCTGGCTGCTGCCAACCCAGCCATGCCTCAGTTGCTGTATAAACTAGAAGACAAGCAAAACGCTTTGTGACTGCTGACGTTGCAAATGGCTGCTTCTCCATTCCCACAGCAAAGGCACGGTTTGTTTTCCCCTGGGAAGGACACCAGTACTCCTGGAAGTGCATAAACCACTTTCTGCACTCCAGAGGTACAAAAAAAATCCTCCCCATTTGCCATGGATGGGTTCAAGAGACCCTGGAGAAGCGCAGTGCTCCCTAACACACGATCACACTGATGACATTATCCTCTGGTACAGGCCAAAGAAGGGCTTGACCCAGTCAAAGCCATCGCTGAAATCCCGCTGGACACAAAATGTGCCATCAAGAAGACTAAAGCTGAACAATCCTCAAAGGAAACAGAATTTTCTTAAGCCTAAAGTGTTTGAGGAAGGGGTGCCACCACCCTTCACACCATCGTTCCTACCTGGAACAAGGGAACAACACTGCTCACCCTGCGAGCGTATCTGGGAGACAAAACCAGCCCCGCTGACAGAACAAACAGTGAATAGGCCTGAGGAGAGAGGTGTTATGGGCTGAACCCTCAACAAAGCAGAGCCACCAAGGTACCATCCTACACCAAACTCTCCTCTGATGTCCAAAAGCTCTCCTTGTTCATTGAGTCCTGCAAACCCCAAAGTGGCAAGGACAATGGAAAGCAGTGTGTATGGAGTGCCCTCCCCTGCCCCGTGGCTGCAGCAAGGGGTGCAGGAGGGGAGCAACAGCCCCAGAAGTGGCCTCAGGGTCTGACTATGGTGATGGCAGCCACCCCTGTGTTGGGATGGAGAAAAATAACGAGGGGAGGAAGTGCCTGTGTTGCAGCTCAAGCCACATCATCTTTCCCCAGTAATAACAGCACAACCACGATGATACGCGTCTATTCTGTAGCTGCTCCGAGGTGGTTTTTAAGGCTTTTCAAACCCTTTTAATCCATTCTCAGACCCTTTTCAGCCAGACAGCTCCTATGCAGTATGAATTTCTCCTAGGTTATCTTTCCAATGAACTCAACGACTTGACTGACACAAGCCAGGCTCCCCAGAAACAGCAATAATTTAGTGCCTGTGTCGCTCCTCCTTCGGCTCTGGCTGCCAGCGCCTCCATTTATACTCACTTGGGCACTGAAAATAACCCCAGAAATCCACAGCTAAATGCATGAGGGCTTGTGGCCGGGGTTCAGCCCAGTCTCTGAAGGTTGTACATCGTTTCCTTCAAGATCATACCATTAAGTCTCACTACAAAGCTCTAAGTGTGTATTAATCAACCTTTGCCTCTGGTGCCATTTGGCTAACAACACTTCATGCAAACAGGGCCTCGAGTTGCCCTCACCTCTTGATAAAGGTGTTTATTTTGAGAGATAGCTTCAGAATCTGCCAGAAACACTGATTTCTAGAACATACAGCTGCCAGGAGCAAGGCAATGCAAAAACAAATGACATCGTATCTCGGATTTAAGAGAGACTGAACAAACTGAAATGCAATGAATATGTTGCATTTACTTACTGTTCAACTTGATTTTTTGCTTGCTTTGTCTAAGATAACAGGAAAAATGCCTCAGTAAATGGGACTCAGACTCTGCTGCCCAGGGCTGTATTTCCCAGCTGGAGCCACTCGAGAGCCACAGGGGTCCTCAGCCCCTCTGTCCTTCCCCTCTCACAACCAAGTGCCACAAGGCAGCGCCAAGCACGCAGCGGTGGCAGACGCAAGGCACAGAATGTGACTGTTTTAATCTTGTGCTCAAAACCGAACCCCCTTGGTGCAGCAGATGTGACATCACATCACCACACTACCGAGCAGTCGATATTGTGAAGGCTTGCAAGCTGAAACCGCACCGACAGGGAAATCACCACTCAAACTGGCTGTTTTGGGGTGCAACTATCCTTTTCACATGATAAGGCAAATTCCCAAACAAAGGTGTTCAAAAGGACTTTTTAGGAAACTCCTCTTCAGAAACATCAGCCCAAAGCAGCAATGCTTCGATTTCAGGGTCAGACCTACTTTGGTCAAAACAACAAATTAACTCTTCTGCTACTTCCAAGATCTGAAATGCAAAATACATCCCTAAATGAGTGCAACCTCCTTTGAAAACAACAACAAAAACAACCACCCCCCCCAAAGAAAAACAAAACAAACCACCAGAATTGTGCTAACACAGAAATAAAAACAGCTTAGGAGACTGCAAAAGGAGCCATCTGGAGACTCCCACCATGGCAGCAGAAGAATGCAGAAGGAATTAAAAGGTGCACAGCAACTCCCATCACTAGTGCCCACCTCCAAAGCACTCAGATAAAATGGGGTAAGAACAAACATCAGCACGTTTCTCACATGGCAAAGACGAATCTCTGCAAGTCACGCAACACCCTGTTGAATCCATCTGCACCAGCGAGCCGGACACTGTTACTCAGAAAAACAGCAGGAACAGGTACCACCAGCAATGCTTTTATTTCCAAAAAAAGTTGGATGTTCCTTGCACCGGGGAGCATCAAACCACCTTGATGCAGCTCCTCCCCTGCATGGGGCTATAAGTTGAGCTCCACAGGTGCAGTTTACAGCTGTTTCTCTCTAAAATAGAGAGGTCGATTTTTTTTTTCATCTTTAAAAGTGGGATTTTCTTTATAAATATTCAGCAACCTCACCAGAACAAAATGGGAGTGAAAGCAAGACCACTAGCTGTTGGATCTGCTCCATACCTCTATTCTTCTATGTAACCTGCTCTAAAAGTATAATGATAGGCATTAAATCCAAGCTTGAAGGCACAGTACTAAAGCCCAGGACAACATTTACATTTCTGCGAGGATGAAGCATGAAAATTCAGTGACAAATCCATTTTTCTTATGCTGAGTTGTGGCTTCGGAGCATTTGTAAAGACAGCAGAAGCCAGAACTGGGAGGATAATAAAACTCTTGGTTACACTTTTCTATTTCTTAAAGGTAGCACTCCACCCCCTTCGAAGAAACCAAACAAAAAGCCCACACAAACCAGAAAAAGTTTATATAAAATATTGCGGCATATTTTCTGTAGAAATAGATCTACTGACATGCACAGTAACTCACCACGGCCTGGAATCATCTACACTACCAAATCACTGCAGAAAGTGTCCTATTGCCCCGTCCCTCCTCCTGACCTGGAAAGCTTGGCGGATTTTCACCAACCAGCTGCCAGGTCAAAAGGCTCAATACACGGGTGATGTTATGGGAAGAGAAAACAGGAGGCACCTCAGCTCTAGAGGTCACCACAAGGCCCCTCCAAGAAACAATAAAATCCTGTGGTTGATGTATAAAGAGCATTACAGCTTCCTCCTTTCTTCTGCGTCCCTTGCGGTGAAACAGCACTGAAGACACACAACATTCCCTCTCGAATACTGCACCGGGCTGTGCACCTCTGGTGAACTTGCAGCACGTTATAAATATGAGCGCATCTCCACAGCACATCAGCTCAATGGACCAAATAATTCAGCAGCTCTTCTGCTCCTCTAACTTCATAGGGTTTAACAACCCCAGGAAACAAGCTACAGGAAAGCCAATTCCTGCATTTCTCCAACACGCCCTCTGAACCAAACACAGGCAGTCCGTAGGTGACACCCCAGATGACTTTCCTACGCAATGCAGATGCTCCCGACTCCTCTCTGCTGCACAAAACCGTTTTAGAAAGCACAGCCTCTGAGCTGGGAACCGAGAGCCTCGTAGTGTACCTGGTGCCACCTTGGGCAGCCCTGCCCACCGTCCTAACAGCATAATCCAGAGTAAAGGACGTGCAACTCATAGACATGGGCGCTCAGGGCTATCCATCTCTTGGTTCATACGTGTGCAATCCAAAAGGATGCTCAGCAAGTCAAAAAGTCAGACTTTACAGAGATAGACAGGACAGTCTTGGAATAAAGGAAGACTTAGGAGGTTACAGAGTCACTTCTCAGCACTGTTACAGACTTACTGTAAGGTCTTGGGGAAGTTACATCCTTCTCATTTCTACACAGGGATAACCATGTCACTTGGACCATCACAGGTTGTGAGTGGGGAGGGAAAGAACTCTCTCTAATGGGCACTTTATTGACAGTGTGACAACACAAACCACACAGCGTGCACTGGGGCTGCACTTTAGTGCAGATGAGGTTCTCAGTAGTGGACACATTTGAGAGCTCTGGGCTAGCATCTTCCACAAAATCAAGCAGCAAATCAACAGCAATTAAAGCCATGCTATAGAGACAGGATTTTAGCACGCTTTCCATTATCATTTATAGCTGTCTACAAACTGCAAAGCTGCATAGATCCCACTGGCTTTGAAAGGATGAAAGCCATCCTCCTTCCTTTTAGAAATTTCTTATTATTCATTAAGGGATAATAACTAAAAGATTCAGTGAGAGGACAAGCTTGAGCCCCACTGGTATTGATGGGAAAACACTGAATATCGTTCAAAGAACTTTGGGTCAGGAATTACTTTGTGGGGGAGGGTGTGGAAATAGTCCAGAAATATTATTTTTTCCTCTTTTTGAGACTTGTGTCAAGAGCATAGAAAAGCAACCTTTGTGCAAAACACAATGAACAGGGCCCATCTGCCCAGTCTGAGACACATCACACAGCCAGGAGTAGCACCATACTCACAGCAAGTTGGGCATCAAAAGCAAAGCAGAAAGCTGGGGGGCAGGAGTCAGCACAAATGCACATCGGTCCTTCCTTAAAGATCAGGATGAGGTTGCGTCTGGTCCTTAATCTAATCTGAAACACTTTGCTCTTCCCTACTTCAGACATCCAAACACGCAGCTTAATATTTAGAGGAAGATCCTATTACAAGATAAGAAGGAAGGAAGATTGCCTACATATGAATTCACACTGAAGAGCTGTCTATAAATAATTCCACATGTGGATACTTGCTCATTGCACAGCAAAAATGCCTTGTTCTGGTTTAGTTTCAATCATCTCGGTCGGGAGAGACCCAATTCTCCTCTTTTTACATGTGTTTTACACTGACGTTGCTTTGGTTTACTCCTTAAACCAAGCCCAACTCCAGTGGTTGGTCTGTGGCGACACCGGAGCTCGCACCAGCGCAGGTTGGCCTCCCCGTCACAATCTGCTCCAATTATATCACTGCTGCTTTTAGCCCGATCAAAATAATCCCCCAATGGAGCCGACTTCAGCCCTCAGTCACCCACAGCGGCAGAGCTGATTTCGGCAGAGTCACTCCACATTTAAAATCACGCCACTCACTATGAGGGTCTGTGCCTGCGTGGGGCCACACGAGTCCTGCTCCACCAGACAAAAAAGAGCCCTAGGGAGGGCCACTCTGGAGGGACCGCGGCCGCTTTGGCCACCCAGGTATATTTTTGCAGCTTGCTTAATCCCTACTGAAGTGAGATCACAGTTAAGGCTGGTGAAATGAGGACATCTTAAAGACATATAAAACACCTCTGCAGCCTGTCTTAGCATCTTAATCAGTGCGGCCGATATCAGGAGACTCCATTTAAGAGTTACTGCCTTATAACAAAATGTCTGCTCCACTCTGGAGGTGCAGGAAAGATGACCCAACCCCTCCTGCAGAAAGTCCTATTATACTTAATGAATTTTTCAAGTTGCCTCATAAATTAATGCACTAAAATAACTTTAATAGAGTCCTCATTTACAAATACTCCATGGAAATGCTGGTAGCATTTAAAATACACACTTAAAACTAAGCAAATGAATAGTTAAAGCTCTCTTTTGGAAACACTCTGGAGGAGGAAGACCATGTTCACTGTGGTGTTCAGCACAGCAAGCAGCAGTGTGTGGTGGGGAACAGAGAGCCCAAAACACACCCAGAGTGGGGAAGCTCAGGGGGGACAAACTCCACAGACCTGAGCTCTCCCAGTTCTCATCTCATCCCTGAGGACAGCACTTGCCTCCCTCTGCTAAGGGTCTGGAGATGGACTGAGCAAGCACTGCACCTCGGAACTTGGGATCATCAACAGGAACTTTTCCTCTGGACAGCAGAAGTATTTCACCTGTTAGGAACAAACTCCCTTGCTCACCCAACCTTGTATGAGACCCTTGGAAACCACCATAGGGTCATCTCAGTCCCTCCAGCTGCAGGGGCAGATGAAGCACAAGACCACTACGTTTTTCACGTGCCTGGTCGTTCAAACCAGATCTCAGTTACGAGGTCCAGTCACATCTGCATAGGATGAAAGATTTGACCAGCTTCCCAAAAATGCCTCTTGCCCAGGACAACGAGGCCATGTTAGTGTGTGTCTTTCCAGTCGGCTCGTATAGCTGCGATGAAGCCATGAGTATTTAGTCTGTGAGGCACTCTGAGATTCTTGGGGATGAAAGGAGCAATATAAATGTAAATCATTCTCATTAATGTAAATTGTGGGACAATGTGATGTTTACAGCAAACAGTCCCACGGCTGAGTTTCAGAGTGTTTATGTTTATGTATAATTTCAGTAGAGGAACACAGCCTTGACTGCCCAGTAGCCTGACACCAAAAAGACCTCCTCCATGGATTTATCACACATGGTGACCAGGTCAGGCTACGAGGGCAGCACAGAACATTTACCTCCCTTGTACACTGTTGAAAGACATTTCAAAAACCCTGGAGTACTCCTCTTGCACCGTTGTCCATAGTGGATTTGGTTGGGTTTTTTTTTTTTGCAGGAGGTTAATTATCATTTTTTAAGACCAGTTCTAAGCAGCAAGGTGACCCCAGCTCAAACAACGTGGTTGCTAAAGAGAGGGAATTCACACTCAGATTTAAATGTCCAGTTATGTCTCAAGCCATCATGCACACTCCAACTCAGACCCAAGCCGGTATCCATGAGATCTACCAGGAAATTTTCTACTAGTTTGGGGTAAACTTTGAACCAGGCCCTTCTCTGCATCCATTTCCCAATCTCTCCATTTTAAGAGAGAGCTTCCATCCTATGCCCATCCTAAGAGAAAATAAATAGTATTCCTTCCTAGATAGCCATTGGTACGTATGGACCAAAAGAGAAGACCAACAACTTGAAGAGCCAACGTCAGGCACTACTTAATTGTGTTCACTGGACACAGAAAATATGAACTGGACATTCAGACGAATCTCTGCTCTGGGCAGAAAGTGCGAAAATCTGCAAGCCACAGTGGAAGTGGAGGATCAGGGCTGCCCTCTGGAGTCCTGCTGCACACCGTCACCTGCAGATCAGGTACTGGAAGAGCGCACTTAAGGAACAAGCTGCCAAGCTGCCACTTAAGGAACAAGCTATTCCCCAAGAGCCATGGCCAGCTGCCTGCATCAATCCTAGGGCACAAACCAGAGTTTCTGCAGAGATCAGAAAGTGAGTGCGCTCCTGTGCCGCTGCTGCCTTGCCAGTTGTAGAGCTGTATTCACCTCAGCTGTGTGCTAAGGCCAGGCCATGACCTGCGATGGGAATGGCTCCGGACCTGCACGAACCCTCGCAGAGTTTTGCAGGAGCACACGTGCTAAGGCCAGGCTGGGCTGTGTGCCGTGACCTGTGATGGCATCTGCGCTAACCCCAGCAGCGTCTGCAGGAGCACACGTGCACCTGTGTGCAGGGGCGCACACAGAGCCAGCACCGCCAAAATGCCTGCACGGACTGAAAGACAACAGCATCAGCTTAATCCCAAACTGAGAAGCAAGTGCAAACCATCAAATTTAAATTTCATCCTCTTTCTTTTCTGTATTTCTGTTTCAATATTTAAAACTCCAGCTAACAAAGCAACAGACACAATCCCACCTCCTCAGGAAACACATACCCAGCTCCCTCCATCTGCTTCCTCCCCCAAGCCCCCTTGTCTTCTGTGAAGCAGATTGTGTTCTGAAATATTAATACTTTGCTCTTCTATCATTACTCCCAACTCAGAATCTCAATGCTTGTTCCCAGCTTCTCCCCCTTTACATTTTTTCCAGGGATCACGGCACTCAATGGGTTATATTACTGCGCACCGCACCACGTCTGACTGGAGCTTTCATAAAAAGGTGGAAGCGGTCCAGAAGCAGCTTCTAGGGAGCCTTCCATCTGCGGCAGCATTTTATTTAGACAGCAGAGGGGAAATCAGATCCCTATGTCGCCGACTGGCTTTGGGAGTTGAATCTTCAGTTCTGTAGGAGGAGTTCATGTACAGCACTGTAACGAACCCAAGACCAAAACTCCCAGCAGGGTGATCAGCGCCCGGAGGGGACCTGGGGGAACAATGATTGTTCAGTTTAGGGGCAACGCGGAGCTGCCTTTAACTCGTGGTGTGCCTTCACTCTAGATTTCTTTGAATTTGACTTTGTTCTATTTAATCTGGATTTCTGCTCCATCTGGCCTATGAGTAAGGATGCCAATTTATTTCATGTGCTTGCCGAAGAAGATTTTTCTGTAGCATGGGGAAGCAGTTACGACAAGAGCACTACTCCAACAAGACTATTTCGATCCAGCTCTGAACCTTCTTTCCCCAGATGTTCTACCAAATACATCTGCAAGCAGGAATTTCTGTAATAGCAGATAATTCAGATAACAGCATACAGGAAAGGAATCCCATTGGAAATGCTCTGAACCAGGACTCACCCAGTGCAATCAGCTTTGGCATCAATGGTGCTGCACTGAGGTGCACAGGCTGACGTACAGCTGACGTGCCCGGCAGCGGGCACAGCTCGCTCTTCTCCAAGACTTTAGACTCCAGGACAAAAGGACGTTTCCTCTCCTGAGCCCCTACCTGGAGCAGGCAGATGGCTACCCAAGCCAAAACTCACCACGTTTTTTAAGGCCAGATCTCAATGGAGCTGAAGGGATGACTTCTCGGCACCATTTCCATGTTTCTGCAGACCAGGTGCTAAATTTGCAACAGTCTCGCTCTCCTCCACCAAAAGAACAAACGTATACTAACAAGCCCTTCACCAAACTTCGCATCAGCCAGTTATTCTTTAGCTCTTTCTCAGCTGAGCAAGACAGGAGGCATCTAAAAGACAACCCCCACATTAAAATAACGTTCCCCTGCTTAGAGAGTTGAGCAAAAGAGCAGCAATTACCAAGTCCAAGGGGCAGAGCTACAGAGAGCCCCCCAGTACTGCCAACCCTAGAGACAGAGAGCCCCAAGGCAGAGGACCTCGCTGGCTGGAGTGACGATGGGTACCATGCACTCTTGACTACAGCAGACACACAGCTATGGATGTTTATGTTTTCTCAGCACCGTAAGTCACCTTGTGAGTGTCTGGCATTAAGCAGAATAATTTAGCAGGCTTTTCAAATGACTCTTTGATTCTTCACTGCTGAGGTGTAATGGCCCAAGTCTCACACAGCTACATCTTTTCCTATTCACCTAAGGTCAGAGAGGGCCACTTAACCTTACTATTTCAGAAAGCTCAAACCTTTGACAATTATAAACAGGAGAGTAAAAAGGAGGGCTATATTTGTGTAATACACTACTTATCATTTTGCAGTCTCTGAATCCAAGCAAGAAGGGCGAGGGTGGCTCTGACACTGACCCTCTTACCTAGAGTCTGGCTTGAATGGGACCTGTGGTGACATGATTAATACCAAAGCTGTCAGTCGAGTGGGTTTGCTCCTACCATGCTTCTAGACTTCTCAAACACTCTCCCAGGGCAAGACAGAGCTGATATAACAGAGGGGAAATATGTTAATAATAGAGGAGCATACACCACATGAGCTGCTGCTGCTGCTACAGTCTCAATGATCCCATCTTACAGGTTCAGCCTTGCTGCTGGGCTCCCATCCCAGCTCACCACAGACAGCACGTCCCACAACAGACACACTTCTGCTGCAGCCTCTTCAGAGATTTCCTTGCATCAAGTAATTCCCAATCATTGGGGACACTGAAATAAAGCACTGAAGGGGCAGCCGCACACTCCTCCTGAGCCTCCTTTTGCTTAGTACCAGCCAGCATCCTTCTCCCAGGAAAGGGGTCCTGCACAGCCCCTTGCTGGAGAAAACTGTGTGGAAATCCACTATCCAAAACAGCCAGTGACAAACGCATTTAGATGGGTCTATCTATGTCCAGCTTGTACAAAGGCAACCAGGAAGAAAAACTCTCTCTATTTGATCTACAAGGTTGAGGAGTTTGTAGGACAGCTGATGACAACTCCAAGCCTCCAGTAGCTGTGTAGGATTTGAGGCATCGCTCAGGCAAAGCAGCACTCTGCTGTATCACCACGGCTTGGGCACAACTTCGTGAGCTTCCTTTGCACTGAAGACACAGGCAGAACAAATCCCTTCTTAAATGCAATCTTGCAACCCATTTCAATATCCTAGTGCTGGAAGAAGAAGCTTCTGTCAAGCCAGTCAGGGCTGAAATATTGTTCATTGTACCTGAAAATTAATTTTGTACTTTTTGGGGCATCACCAGATGCCTCAAACAATCACTGACTGCACACGAACCTGCAAGTTTAGTGGCCAATTTTCTTCAGGTATGCAGTAAAGTGCACCCATATATTTAAGATCAAAATTCAACCCATGGTGTTCAAACATTATGGTACATAACTCAACAGAAATGTCAGACCTGTGACTGTTAAAGCATAATATTTACTGTACACCACGAGTTTACACAGCACAACACTGCAACCCTTTGTAGGGATACAACGGTCCAGAAAGCCAGGAGAATTAATTTTTCATGCAATTGGATTAGAAGCTGGTGGGAACTTTTTCCTCTGTATTAGCCATTGGCTGTGAGTGCAGGGAAGATGTACCAGGGTGCGCATCTGCTGTTTAACAAATCTAGCAGCATCTGAATTGAGACACATTATACAAGGGCATCTTGACCAGATCACTACAGCTGACACAGAAATGCTGTATACTAGAGAACATCATATATACTTGGCCAAAGTCCTCCAGTACTCCTCAGGAGCAGACCTCTGCTGTTTCCAGTGGTTACAGGGCCAGGCAGCCAGGTCACGGTGACTCTGCTGGGATGCGAAGGTCTGGGGAGGAGAAGAGGTCTGACACTCAGCCATAAACGTGTGGTAAACTTTCTGACTCCCCACTGCTTTCTGGGCAAATAAATCTAAAATCAGGTGCAAACCTGAGTCTTAAAAGTAAAGATCATCTTCCACATCAAAAATTATCAAGGTTCAGAGACCACACATTTACCCTGTTCCCTTTTAAGTAAGTATAAGCACTAAAAATGTTTATTTAGGCTTGTGTGCTTTATGCACATCCATCTGTATTTCAAGTTCGGGACAAGAGAAACATCAATGCTGAGAAAAGATGCACCCACGTTGCCTGGGACAACAAACCTACTGCTCTTTGCCAAAATCTCCTACAAAGCCAGCAAGTCAAGGCACTGAAATCCTTAGGAGAAAACCATCACCTCCAGACACAAGCACGCCTCAACGTTACTCCCCAAACCACCCTGGCACTGCCAAGAGCAGGCTGAACTTCCACGGGGTGAGGACTTGGAGTCTGACTGTCCATCAGGAATGACACCACTGCCTGGCCTGCCCAGGCTGAGGTACAACCATTGGGTGGCACTGCCTTTTGGTCACTTCAACCCACAGCAGTGAGAGCGTACATAAATAACACTTGCCCAAATGTGTATTTAGACAGAGCCAAGTAATAGCTCCATTAGACCTTTACATTCTATCAGGCAAATAATACGAGTTTTTTTAAAACATTTAGTACTTTAACAGGCATTTTAACAGCTCCCATAACTCAACTGCATCTTTACCATAAATCACTTGACAGTTGAATACTCCATTATACGATCTAATCCCCTTCAGCATTTTAGAAAGGAAGAAACACTTTCCTGAGGTTATTTAGGTAGGGAACAATCTTCCCAGGCACCTGCTCTCTATAAGAAGAAAAGGTTTTTGCTTTTTGCTCTTTTTAAGTAGGACCAATTTACGCAGAGCCTGTCTAGGGTGACAGCAAAGGTCTGAGGTTTTGCAACAGGAGAAAACTCTGCACTGAGCCATCTCAACCTTTCAACAGAGGACACTTGATCTTGATCATGCAGCTGTACAAAACCCTTCCCCACTGCCTGCTGGGCTCAGGGCACTCGGCTTCACTTGGCTCTCACTGGAGAGAGCAGGAACCCCAACGCCCTCCACAGCAAACGGGGATCATCACCTCCCACCTCAGCAGGGACTGATGCGTGAAGAGGAGGTGGAGGGGAGAGCAGAGGAGAAAGGGGAATACAGGCTCAGCTCATATTTTGTTAACGTAGAGGAGGTGCCACAGCCTTTCAGAGAGAGGGAGTCTGGAGCCCTCCTGGTGAGCGGGGTGTCCATGCCTATTTGCATGTGCAAGCACAAAATACTACATTTTGAGGTACACAAGGCTCCATTTCCCCCCACCTCTCACAGAAGTGGTGGGTTGGATCCTGACAGCCCCCATCCTGTCTCTTGCCCTTGGAAGACCCTGTTCTCACATTTTCTCATATATTTCAAAGCTCACAGACAGGAGCAGGAGAGGCAATTAAGTGTAGATGCAGGTAGAAAGGGAGTCTCATGGGAAGGAATTTAAGAAACACCGTCTCTAATGGGAAATTTCACTGTATTTCACTCTGGCTTTATGATCTACCTTGATGAGCTCTTAAAAAAAAAATACACACACACACACTTGCTAGATATATGTACACATCTCCATCCAGATGAATGCTTTTGATCACTTAGCGTAAGTTTTTCTTGGCTGTAAAAGATGGCAGGCTGGGGAGATGAAATGAGAGCAGGGAAGAGCCGAGGCAGTTGGATCCCAGCGTGCGGAGCCTGGACGGACTCCGTCGAAAACAAAGACAAAGCCAGAGACAACCCTGGGAGATTTACATCCTGTGGGGCCCTGCACGGAGAACCACAATGACATAGTGAGTATATGACATTGGCCACATTCCCTAAATAAGTGCTTGATGAAGTTCCTGCAGGCTTTGAATGAAGATTTATTCCTTTCCTCTCCAAAGCACATAATCCCTAAGAGACAAAGATCTCAGCTGGCTCATTTGTTCGTAGATTTTACGCGGAAAAAAATCCCCCAGCTCTTCATAACAGCACAGAGTTTAGTTCAAGAGCAGGACGGGACTGCTCGCTGGGTCTGCTGCTGTGAGCTGGGATGGCAAAGAAGGCATGAGCCTGAGGAGAGGTGGGATGAGCACAGCGTGTCCCTGTGCCCAGCCCTGCACCCGGGACAGAGGGCGACTGTCACACCAGCCTCCCCCAGCCCTGTCCCACATTGCATGGCTTCAGTTCAACATCCAACATCCAACGTTCAACATCCAGGGGTGTACCGCTGCCATGTCCACAGCTGCTTCACAATAAACACTCTCAATGCCTCTGACAAACCCTCCCCACTGTTTCTCAAGGTAAACCTAGTCTGTAGCCCCAGTTCTCCCCAGCACATATATAATATGGATATAGTGTGGGCAGGACAGTGGCCCACCTTTTAGGCTGGAAAGCTTGACCCCAAATCCCAGTAACAGCAGAGCATCACATCCTGGTGAATCACAGAAGGATACGAGAGAAAACCAGGTGAGAGAATCTGCTGGGAGATAGCAAGAGCCTGCAGAAAATCTTACCCAGCAGGCTTTTTCGGGCAAAGGGAGCAGGTGAAATACTAAAGGGTGGAAGAAGGTAAATCATCAGAGTTAAGACATTTCAAATGACTGCTCCCTGCTGCGTTCAGCAGTTTTTCCTGATGGAGTCTCTAATCACTGTAGTTCACTGAATGACCTTGTTGTGGCTGTATCATCTTCAGGGGACCCCTGGCTGCAACCGTCCCTGGTGCAGGGAGATGCCTCCTCGGCTGTGCTAACTCACAGCCATCGACTGCTGACTGCAGCCTGTCACGACGGGGCAGAGAAACAGCACATTTCACAGGAAAATGTCTCTGCAGAGGCGTTTGTCATGTCCAACACATACAGCAAGCCCTGTTCTCAGGGTAGAAAGACTGCTGTATTTAAAAACACTGGCTGCCACAAGCTGAAAAAATGCTATAGAAAAATTAAATATTTACTTCTTCTGTTTGTTAATATCTTTCATTAGTTACTCAGCTGTAACAGTCATTAAAATGCTGAAAGGGAATTTCATGTAAATTCATGCCTGGGAATACTCCTGCCTTTGCGAGCAGGCTGCACGCTGCAGCAGAGCTCGGAGACTCGATTTCCCTACAGGCAAGGCCAAACGTCTGGTTCACTCACAATTTACAAATGATTATTTTTTCTAATTAATCATTCATCAAAAAAACACAAATAGCAACAGGGTGTGAAAGGCAGTGCTGGTGTAAACAGAAGGTGGAGTTGATCCATCATGATCTCACCCTGCAGCCGCTCACGGGGGGCACCCTCCAACACCAGGACTCCAGCGACTGCAGGGAAGGGAGACAGGGAAACTCCTCTCTGCTCTCCACAGCTACCGTAACGAAATGGATGATATGTGCTTCTGTGATGTCAAACCTCTTCTGCGTAAATTGGAGTTGCAACAGATCCATACTGGAAGCCAAATATGCTGTTGAAAAGGCAGGAAGGGATGAGGGGATGGGAAAAGGATGGCAAACACGGGTGCAGGAGAACAGAAAACTTCTAAAATACAATTTGCCAAGGCTGGTAGTAACACATGAAAATAACCCTGAAGGGAAGGGGCTTTAGCACGCCAAAGAGACAGCAGAACAACAAAAAGGGACTTGCTAAGTAACTGCTCTGGTTCCCTCTGGCAGTGACTTGGCTGCAGCCTGGGCCACACGGGTCTAGGTGAGGGTGGTCCTCACAGCCCCCCCGCTCCTGGACCACTGAAACGCGACTGCTGGTGCCAGCATATCTGCTCCTCTTTGGCCTTAGCTTGGATTAAGGGATCCTGGAACCACAGGGAAACCCTCTGGCTGTCACACATCTGGATATGACCTCTCCCCTCTTCAGAGTTTGAATTTGCAGGCCTCTGCACTGCTGGCTTCCTTGCCAGCCAAATGGCTTGCAGGAGAAGACAACATATCCACACACGTGGAATCTAAAAGTAAACTGCAAATGCACATGGATTTTTTCACCCTTTCACACTGGTTCTCTGTTCTCGTCACTGTTACTCTGCGTTATATACTTCCTGTGCTCCAAGGACAGACATTGAAAGGTGTAACTGTTTCAGGACCCCAGACCTCTCCTTGCTCTGGCCTTGCTGTATCAGGCTGCCGGCCAATCTCTTGCCAAGCCAATAGCTCTTCAAAAAGGCAGTCTGAACTGGTAAAAGCAGGTGGCAGCATGATATTTCAGCCTTGTTACAGTCTCCTGCTGGCTTTTATTATATTTCACAGGGCTAGGCTTGAAACATATAATCAGATTTCAAAGCAGCTAGAGTACTGCTGGCAGTCAACTTCATTCTTGACCACTGAGACTGTCAGATCTGCCCCTGCTTCTCCACGAAAGAGAAGTTTTAGTCCTTCTAGCAATTAATTAAACACAAAACCTACAACGCAACAACAAAGGACATCAAAGATAACCAGGACTCTTGCAGGACTGTCTTTTCCTGAAGCTCTGCCACTGCTGCATCTCCACACGATGACTAGCCTGACACAGGGAAATTCTTTGGAAGAGCAGAATGCCCCATCCACCCTAACATATGCCATATTCCAGCATCCTAATATTGAAACAATAACCTGTCCTGAGAAGAAAGAGAAAAGGTCTTGAGGACAAAGGTAATATTAACGAGGCAAGATTTCAGGAAATTTAGAAGAGCCTACAGTTTGTCTCCTGAAGGTTTAGATGATCTGTCCTCAACAGTGATCGAGGTTCAGGTTGTTGTTCTTAAACCACTTGAGAAATCCACAGCAGGCGTGCCAGCAGTGGGAAGGAGGGGCAGTCACTCGGGGAGCCTCGGTTCAAAACCTCACCACACCGCATGTTTCTGAGCAGGCTACTGGCTCCTTGGTGTTTCAGATCCTCGTAGAAAATACTGAGGACATTACAACAGTTGAAGACTGTGGGACAGGCAGGTCTTGCAGGAATGAAGTCCCACATGAGCTGTTTAGAGAGCCAGGAAGAGATTTCCTTAGGAGACAACAGGAATTTCTGACTCAACCAACACACACATCACAGCCTCCCAAGACACGATGTACCTAACAGCATGAGAGAGCAGTGGCAGCGATTGAAGGGAAAATGGAGCAGTGGCAGAGATGCCCTACACTGCTCCCGTGGCACTTGCCCAGGGCCTGTGTCCACGCAGCAGAAGAACCAGCCGTGCAGGAAGCCACCTGCAAATTACCAATGCAATGGAGGAGCTGCAAGAAATACAAACACAGGTTGCCTCCCAGGAGCAAGTATGTGTGTGACTGTGAAGAACAGCCAAGATCACCTTCCTACAGCCCAGTAACAGGCAAACTGGGGCTTCAGATTTTCTACATGGGAGGAGAAAATCACTCCAGCATTTCTATCCATTGCTGCACAAGTCAAGAAATTCAATCCAATTGCCTGCATTTCACCATGGAAGTCCTATGACAGCTCATAAGCAGTAAATGAGGGAGGAATTCCATATTAACAGAAGCCACTGATAAGAAATATGTCCGGGTTTCAACTTTTTCTGGTGGTTGGCCTTTTCTTTCCAGCATTTCCACAAGTATTTCTGTAAAGTAACCCCTGCAACAGCTGTAACTCAATCCACTTACAGGAGGTGGAAAAGAATCCAGAATAGGTGGCATGTAGCCTCAGGTTTGGGGCACTTTTAAAAGTTTTATTATTAGGCAGATACCTCAGAGGAAAGCTATGACATGAATGATGTGTCTTTGAGTATTTTTTCTAAGTGAGAGTAAAAGATTGCTGATCTGAGGTATTTCCTGCCATTATGTTCTTGTGTTTGTGTTCTCTCCAATGCACCCTATTATAGCAAATCTGCTTGGAAGGGCTCCGTTCTTGAAGATGATGCATGCTCCAAGAATGCTGTCCGCCGAAGCAATATCCCTAGAGAAACCATTCGTACTTCTCACATGCCTCAGGATAACCAGATGCACAAAGGCGCTACAGAGGCAAACCCAGAGCACCTAGAACACTACAGAACTGGCTATAAATGCCCATTGAATTTTCTGAGGCAAACACTTTTTTCCTAACCAATTTAGCAAGATCTGCTTCTGATCCAAAATCCGCATTTACATATGAGGTACCCCCATCCAAACTCAATGCACAGGGACAGAGAGTTGAAAACCAAGATGAGTTTTCTATTAACATCTCCAGTGCTCATTCCAGTTCTTCAAAAGTACAGCTAACCCGCTCCCCGAAGGAGGATGTGGTAATAACTTATCCCCTTTATTTTTAGCCCAGCTCTTCCTTCAAAGCCCAGCAAGATACATGAAGTTTTGCAGCATGCAAAGAAACCCCGTTCATGATTAACATCTATGTGAATAATAAAGCTTTAATCTACTCTGAGTCTGTTACCTACTGCTTCAGCAAGTTTAACATCAGATGAGAGCAAGAGTAGCAAGGGTATCCAGCCAGCTTTCATACAACTCAAAGCACTACTACAATGCTTAATTAATTGAGATCACCAGACGAAAAACCTCATCACGTCTATAAAAAGTAAAAGGTAAAACATCTACTGATGCTCAGACAGTACTGAGATGGGAGGCTACATGGGAACCTCAGAAAAATATCAAAGAGAAGGGACTGAGACACATCTGCAGATCAGAATTAGGTTCCTCCTGCTCCAGAGTCAGAACCTCAGCTGGGTGCTGGGTCTGAAATACAATGGCAGGAACACAAGCAAAGCTCAATGCTTTAATCACAGACGACTGACTTCTATTTTTTCAGCCAAGTCTTCCAGTAAGCCCAACACGGACTGAGTTGCTCCTTTTGAAACAGCACAAGTGCGAAGGCAGCTCAGACAGCAAATGGGCCTTTCAGACTGGCGCACATGCTCTCCTTCCTCTCACAGGTGGGCTCGGTGTCAGAAGTCCCATCTGAACAGAAGCAGAGAGGGAAAGGCAGTTCCTGCAGGCCACATTTCGATACGGCTGCTGCTCATTCTCCTTCCATATGTACCCTTCCCCACATTTGGAGAGGGGCTGGTCTGACGCCAGCCGAAGGCACCGCGCAAGCAAAGCACCAACCTGGCTTCTCCACAGAACTAACCTACTGTGCTGGTGTCTGCTCTCCAGAATAAGTCAAGTGAGAGAAACAGCCGGCTGTCTTTGCTTTGAAAGGGCAGGCTGCTCTTTGCCAGGCCTCCGTGGACATAAGCAACCCACAGAAGGGCCCTGGCTGCACCATCCAGTCAGACTTTCAGCAGAGACCATCCACCATCCCCACCATGCTCAGACAGCTGCTTCCCTGCTGCCTGGTACAGATCCTCGGAGTGATCCAGTCCCTGCTGGAGCGGGAGGCAGAATGCAAAAAATTGTTTCTACCTCATGGCCCCGATCAGGTAAGCCAAGCTCTCTTCTACAGTGTCTAGCTTCTCAGTCAGCACCATTTCTCCTCCTCTTTGTCCCCATCCTCAAGTGCTTAAAGACAGAGTGGTTGCTCTCTGTTGAGCTATTCAGACTCATTTCTGTCAGCTCTGATAAACCTTTCTAGCAATTGAGATGGGTGGTGTGTATCTTTCTGCTCTCCAGTTTGCAATGTAAATGCAACACTGATTCCCCCCCCCCATATATATTTAGGCATAGCACAGTTTAACGGCAAAAAGATGCTTTGTTCTATAGCGAGGGGGGGTGTGTGTGTGTGCATTTGATCCCTGTGCTTCAAACAGATCCAGGAATGGAATTTAAAACATTTATAAAATTAAGAACAGATGCTATGGGCTGTTTAAACTGGCAGAGAAAATAGTAAAAGGAGCACTCCAAGGAAGGTGACATGAAAAAAACCACTGAGCGTTGCAGGAAAATGAATGTACAGTAATGACTGTGGGACCTGGGGGACACACGTGTCCATGCCACAAATCCCTCAGGAAAGACAGCTCCCAGCTCGGGCACACAGACGTCTCTTCTACACGAGAGCACGAGCAGCAATAGACACCACCACCTGGGGAAGGAGCACATTAGCCTTCTAGTACGAGATGCAGTTCATCTTAAAATATAAATCACAGCGCAGGCAAACAGAAATCCCTTCCTTTTGTACTAAGTTTACCTCAAAATATTAAAGCCGATAAGCACTTAAAGGTCAAGTCACATTTCACAGCTTCTTCTCTCTCTCCATTCTCTTCTCCGCTGATCTCTGGGGCTTGGACAGCCAGGTTTCCTGGGAAGCCGATGCAGCCGCTGCCTGCCAGGAGGCTCCCGGGGCTCCCTGCGTGGCAGCACCTGGGCTGCAACCACCACACGGGATGGTTTATTTATTCAATGTGACTGTCTCCATTTCAGTTTTCAAAAGTGATGGGAACATCTCCTGTTGGCTTTTGGTGTCCTGTTTGTTATCACAAGGTTTAGATGTGGGGCCGAACCCAAGCCAGCATCCTTTTGGAAAGGAACCAGTTCAGCACAAATGCCTGCATCTCTTTCCCACACTTGAAGGACACTTCACTCGTCAGGAATGGCACCGCATTTCCGTAAGGAAAGGTACAACTGACAGGGTTAGAAGTGTTTTCAACCTCTCCCTTTAGCTCCATGCAGCACTGCATGATGTTAATGGCATTGTCACCCCCGTTTTGCAGCGCATTATGCTGAGGTATGGAGCATATTAAGCAACTTTTACCTCTGGCCACAGAAATTAGCACAAGAACGGTGACTGGAATTGAGAGGCTGCACTCAGACCCTGTCTCACTCCTCTTGTGCACAGAAGAGCCTGTATTGTACTTGCAGATCGTACATTTGCATTGCAAAGCAAGGAGCCGCGTGCGTAAATGCCTGTACATACAAGTATATGCATATTCAGCAGGCAGATCTTCGGAAAATTCAGCGCACAGTGCTCTGTCTACAAGTCAAAAGCCATCTCCAATTGCTAAAACTTAAATAAAAACACAAGTTGCTACAATTCATAAGGAGCTTAATATTTATTACCATGTACTGCAAGCATGCATCTATGTAAAAAGACTCCCTTACTGTCTCCAGTGATTATGCAAGGGACGAGGAAAAGAAAAAATAGCCTTTGATAGTAACAAAAAAAGCAAGTGTGGAGAAAACAATGTATTAAATCCTTTTCACAGCCAAGAGGCCAACGAAAATGCTATATATTTATAAAGGAAATGAAAACCTGTCAAGAACAAAATGAACTGAATAACAGAGCTTGGGCTGAATAAAGAGAAGCAAGAACTAAAGAACCAAAAACGCTACCGGCGTGGAAAATACAGTATACTCTGCATCCCTGGATATGACTTATTTGGGTACAAGACAAGCAGAAGTGCCCAACCGTTCCCTCCTCCTGCTAAATCTGCAGACAGGAAACCAAATGCCGAAGGAAGTCAGGAAATACATTGTTCAGTGGACGCACAATACTGAACCAACTGGAGCACCTCCTGCGCGCTCCCAGTACAGGGACACTTGGGGAACAGGAGCCCCACGGCTCCTTGGGGCAGATAACGTGGGCGGTTTGGACTCCTGCTACCAGGCTGCGCAGAGCAACCATCTGGTTGCATGGAGGTATGCGCACGAGTGAGGTCTGGTTTCCACATGCTGAATGTACGGCCCCATCCCTCTGCCGAGCCCGCCAGGTGCCTGCGTGTCTGTGGCTAAAGCAGCCTTGGAGAAGGAGCAGAAGAAGGAAGAGGGGGATGCAAGGGCAGATGTCAGCCCACAAGAGGAGATACAGCCTTCGGGATGTAGAAAACTTTTGGTTTGCCACAGAAAATGGGCCCACAAGCCAAAAACCCAATTGTATGGACTGGCCTGGATCTTAACTCCACAATAGGAAGAGCTGGCCCATTTCTAACATTCCTAGATTCTCAAAGTTGAAGAGCACCTGAAAACTCACTAGGGAACTTAACTATTCATGAAAACTGAAATAAAACATAACTATAATAAACCCAAGTACTGCTATCTTGATAGAAACAACGCTTTTTTAGTGTTCAGATGACTGGGGTTCAAGATGTGATACTAAATAATTTAGCTTTATGTTTCTAATTGCAGGAAGTTTGTGTGATTTCAAAAATAAACAACATAAGTATTTCATAATTCAGATACTTAACTACTATTACCATATTGATTGCAGGAAATAGGATTAACCACACATTATACTTTTGTCAGAGGATAACATCAACAATCTCGAAGTGATGGCTACCTATGAATTAGCTGGCTGTACTACATTAAAAACAAAATACAAACTGTGGCCATCAGAAAGGAAAATTCTCAATAAACTGGCACGTTCATCATCCTGCTTGGACTCCTCATGAAATCCAGGAGAGGAGCAGAAACTGTGTGTACATGTGAAGTTTATCTCATGCTCCAAAGAGAACTGGAAGGTCTTTGCCTCTTGAAACCTTCTTGCTTAGAAGGCTTCTCAGTGTAGACATTCAAAGAGACCCAAGTAACTCGAACCACAAGGACTAATAATGCTCCTTCTTTCCTGAGTTCCCACGTGAAAGGTTTGGTGGAATAACAGGACCTATCTGCTTGAATGCTTTTCCCAAAGGAAGCCCAAGTGTGGCAAGACCTGTGCAGCTGGTAAGATCATCTCCTCCTCCTCCTGCTCCCCCTGGACACTGCTACCAGCGAAGATCCTTAGGTCAAAGAAAACAGAAATACCTCCAGTATTTAACATCAAACTCACCCAGGGCTCTGCCCTTGCTCCATTTTCAAGTATCCTCATGCAAAGGACAGATGCAGGACATGCCCGTGGCAGGGGTGATGAGGCACCAGCAGGCATTTTCTACCCACTGAAGCTTTCCAGAATGGCTGGATTCACCCCCTGCACGACGATACTCATCGGCAGACAGGAAGCCTACACGAGGCTAAATTCCCACAGGATGCCATAATGGAGAGCCTGGATCACAACAGCCCAGAGACCATTTCAGCACTCTCAACACAAACATACTTTTATTTCAGATGGGATCAGCAGAGGTTCAGTTGCACGTTAATGAGAAGTGGAGGTCTCAAATCTGAAGAGATGCTTTTAAAAAAATAAATAAAAAAAATTTCAAAAAGCAGCAGCCGACTTGCTGAGATGCACTGGTTTTGCATCTTCCTCACAACAGACTGCTGTTACTTCTGCTGCACATCGACAGAAAGAAAGAGAGCAACAGGAAAACAGCAGAGGCCTTTTCATTGCACATGAAAGGCAGATTGAAGGTCTCCACAGAGGCACTTAAACATCTCTTGCTGTATAAATGACAATGCTCAGATACTCTTGTTATTTGCTTTTTGTCATCTTGAGGATTCAACAAACCCTCGACTGCACTGGTAGCTGTTGGACATACCCGTGTGGGAAGGTCGGCAGGCATGGAGTGGGGCATGGCATGGCTGCATTTCATGGGTCCCCACAGCCAGGGATGGCCACTCTGCTTCCCAAAGTTCATCTCAGAAACCACAACAGAGCTTTCATCAACCCTGCCTCCCTCGTTCCCATCACCAGGCATAACATCGGAGAAGCGTGAAAATACAAAACTCCATTACTCAGAGCAAAGCACAAAAACACTTACATTTACCACGCTACAACTTTAAAGCCACCCTGGCAGCCTGTAGATAAGCGAGTCGCCTCAGGGCAGCTCTGCGAGAGGGGCAAAATTTGCAAGAGAAATTTCTCAATGCCCTTTAGCCTTGAGAGCACAGCAAATCCCTTCAACCCTAAGTAGCATCCAAATTAGTAACCGAAGGAATCCCAGCGGACGTCCCCAAGAGATCGGCTCTGGCAGAAGGAATTAGCGCGCTCTTCCTCCTCTCCGGATGGCCAAGCAGCGCCTGTCTGCGCTCACGGCTAACACACTGCACAAGCCCAACGCACGCACGCTGCTCCTCAAGGGCCACCATCTGCAAAGGCTCCAGCCTTTACAGACGTACTGGTGCATGCAGTGCTCACCCTGCCAGAATTTGGCACGTATCACACCTGTGTGTTTTTGTGTTGGCCCTCTGGATGGCAAGGTGGGGCTGCAGGCAAGTGATTTTCACCCCTGAAATGCAGAGAAGCCCTGTCTGGTTCCCAAGGTCAGCACCACAGGCTGAGCATTTCAGAGTCCAAAAAAGGAGGAGACTCCAGAGAGCACTGCTTCACAGCAGCCCTGCAAGAGGATTTAGGAACTGGGACGCCTCAATGGGATTCACTTTTTCCATCCTCAGTTGCCCCAGGGTGAGGGCACAAAAGCAGAGCTGGTTCCTGCAGTGTTGGCAAACACCCATGAATCCCACGCGCTCCCTGAAAGGTCGATTACTGCAATGTTTTCACACACAAATACCCAAGAGCTAGGTTCTCAGACCAACTTTTATAGATTGATCCAAGGCTCAAAGGCTCAGGCCTCACGAGCAAGAGCTGTGGCCCCATTGCCAGTAATGCCCGGCAAACACATCAGTAGGAAACAACACACAACTCCAGGCACTGACACGGAAAACACCGGTCATTACCTTTTTACAATTCTGTATTACATGACTCAGCTCCACAAAATGTTCCATCAGATGTGACAGAAAGGAAAAATGCTGTATTTACATAGAGTAGCACGTACCACATATGTTTGTGTGTGTGTGTGTGTGTGTGCAAGTGCGTGTGTACACACCCTCCGTATGTTTTCCTAGGAAGCCTACAGGAATCAAAATCCATCTCCACTTGAGTTAGATAAGCCTCACAGGCTTTCTTGAAAATCCCTCTATTTTTCATTTCCTTAGTGTGGGAAGTTTATCCAAATATCCTAAAACCTAAATACGAATCAACATCAACGATTCTGCCCCAACTCCACCTAATCTAAGGCATAAGGAGCACTTACAAATTTATTACCAACACCAATAGCATTTCCCTGCTCTCTCTGACCCAGCGAACTGTGGTCACCTGCTCAATTTACCCTGGATCTCGGTAACTCTAACCCGCATGAAGTTTTAATAGCGATGCGGGGAGTACACACTGAAGGCCAGCAGAGCCAGCCCTCCACAACAGCCCTCTGACCAGGAGCAACTCTCGTGCTCTGAAGCAATGGCAGGCACCCCACACACTCCATTCTGGAGAGCAAAAGAGGCTCGATGAGAATCAGAAAGCGAAATACTTTACGGGACATTCAGAGCCCAGATAATGTTGTTGAACTGGAGGCAACTGCATTTGAACAAAAGTACTTCTAAGAGGACCCAACAGCAAAAAAAGTATTTCCAGTAAAAACAGGTAAAGCACCAGCATGAGAGCACATCCACACCCGGAAACCACGCCACCTCGTGCTGTGATCCTGCCAGATCCAAGTGCAGACGAAGGCCGGGCTGGGTCACAGTGTGCTGCAGATCTCCCGGGCACATCCCAACGCCGCAGGAAGTGGTGCTGGTGTGTCCTCACAGGGCTCTGCTACCCTAATGCCCCAGAAAGGCACTGCTCAACCTAAACGTGGAAAGGTTGGATTTCCTGGTGAGACACAGAAAGCCGCTGTTTGAGACTTCTTGTGTTTCCAAAAAATTCCACAGCAGATTTCCTTGGTGGAGGTGACTTGACCCCCGCCATGTTCAGCACAGGTATTCAGCTTTTCCTCTTTCTAAGCCCAGAAGAGGCAGAAGAGGCTTTGCAGAAGAGGCAACGCAGAGCAGACACCGTGAGGACGTCACCCATGCTTGGCACGGCTCTGCGAGGTGCCAGCAGCAGCTGGCCCCAGAACTCCATTTCTTTTGGAGCGTTTGTTGCCCATTTTGCAGGAGCACCTCTTAAAATCTCAGTCAGCCTGTGGGATAAACCAAGCAATTAAACAGCAGCAAAAGCTCGTAATTAGCAGTCTATAGCAACCAGACAGCACTCCTGATTCGAGAAGAAGAAATAAAGGTTGCAAGTGACCTTGGTAATTCCACGACCAGCACAGCAAAGGTACCTGTTCACTGCAACCATCGCTTCTTCCCCTGTGTCTACCTCCAATACAGGGCCAGCTCTCACAGCACTACAGATCCAGACTTGGAAAGGTCCGCATGGCTCCTCCAGCACAGCCCAAAACTCCGCATCAGCCATGGCAAGAGAGGAGCCAAGGGACAAAGCCATCACTCCTGCACTGCCAACCTCGCCGTGGGACAACACAGCACTGGTCCCAGCTGAAGTCAACAGTGGGAGCAGACGACCACTCACACAGGCATAACCTCCTGCAACAAACTGCCTGATAAAGAGCATTTCACCTGAACTGGGGGCACCTGGGAGCCACACTCATCCAGCTCCTTCCCCACAACGCCACTTTACTTCCAGTTTACAGTAAGAAGCTGTTCAGAGAACTGAAACACACTTTCCACAGTTAATGTAAGATATTAATGTCTCATTTGTTCAACAATTTTGTGGAAATTAAAACTTTTAGGTTAATCATATACTGAACAATTTTAATTAAAGCAGTTATAAAACAATTAATCCACGAGAGCAGGCTTGGATCCTCGCCAGCCTTATTGGTTTAATACACGTAGGCAAAGCTTATTTCTCCCCCTGTTTGACTTAATGAATGCTAATAAGTGACACAAAATATGCATGCAGCACTCCTAATATAGTTAGTCCATCTGGTTTCACTTGCATTTTGTATTTGTCATTTTGCTTTGATAGAAAAATTGAAAATGAATTTAGAAGAACTTTGTACCCTGCTTAATTTAAAATAACTTGTGCAAACCTTTTGGGGAAAAAAGGACAAGAATTCAGTACAGTACATTAGACAGCTATCTTTTTTGGTTGTTCCAAGGTTGAAAAAGAACACAGGACAGAAATCAAAGACTGTACTGAGCAGCACCACAGCACTGAAGGAAGGAACAACACTTGCTCAGCTTTTTTTTTCATCAGTATTTCAAGAGACTTTTTTTTTTCCTTTAATAGATGCTAATATAAAGGCAGAGGATAAAATATTTTAAGCCCCTGAGACAAATCCTCTACTACTTCAATTTGTTCTGCATTACAACTTGTTTGATCCACTTGGGCATGTAGTTGTTTGCCAAAGCAAGCAGAGCTCGAGTTCTTTATTCAGTACTTAAAGTATGCCAAAAATCTTTACCTTTTTAGCACTTTTGTTTAAGTTTCATAGACATGTTAGTTCAAATAACGCTCAGGACCATCACTGTCAGGTACAACCACTCTACCTTGCCATCTAAAAGCCACCTACACAGGCCCTGTGCAGCTGAACTCATTTGCCTGTGGCTCAAACTGCCCAGAGTTTGTCGCAAACTGCCTAGTTTGTCCTAAAAATGAAAACCAGGTTCTTCTCTGGGTTAAATTCATAGGACACAACTCATGTCGCAATGAGATCATACACAGTGTGATCTATCACCATGGGAAGTGGCCTTTGTGGAGGCCTCAGTTCTCAACACACCACCACCATCAGCAGAAGGTCCCGAAGACCCCTCCACAGTCCACAAGGGCTTTTCCATTACTGCCTCCAGGGTCTGGATCAGGTACAGACACATCCCTTTCCAAAACCAGCATGACAAGCACGAGGTACGGCTGCACTGGGTAAACTGCACACAGTTTCTTTCTTCCCTAAGGTCACAGCCCATTCCTGACAAATGGTGACAATGAGCCTACAAGAGCTTAAAAATGAGCTCTGTTCCCAGGTGCCCCAAATTCAATCACACCAGAACAAGCAGGAGGAAGGGAATCAGGTACATGTATGGCCTTAACAGGGCTTGCAAAACAGGGGAGAGCAGAAAAGGAGAGCACCGTTGACCACCCCCTGATCACCATGTCCATCATCACACCCTCACAAGGCGATGAAGGGAAAAAGCTTTTTCTCCACACTTCAGAGATGAAAAAGGACAATAAATACAGGCATCAAGCCCTGGCATTATCTGCTTAATCTGGTAATTGGTTTACGAGCGACCCTTGGGCTCACCTTGATCTACAATTCTTGAGTCACGTTCTTTCTGCCATGGCAAGCTGTCTCTTGCCGCTTCCTGCAGGAAAGGTGCTCTGTCCACCACAGGAAGGAAATTGGGGTGCACACCTGCACAAGGGTGACAGCCTGCCCTTCACACTTGTTCTGCACCTGACTGTCCCTGTCCTGCAGTGTCAATGGATGACCTGGAGGCAACAAGACCTGGGCACCTCCGTGGTACGAGGTGAGACCTCAGACCTCGTCAGATAAGCCGCTCATTAGCAACGCCAGCTCGCCAAGGCAGCGCACGAGGAAGCAGCAGCGCTGGGAGTGCAAGGAAAAGACAAGCAGGGCGTGAAACAAGTAGGAGCAGCTCCAGGCAGATGAGCAGGTGCCTGAAGATGAACTTGCTCACTGTTACTGGGTGTAATCTGGAAATGTCATGCATTTCAACGATGACATTGCATTTTTCTGCCAGAAGGATCCCAAAATAGATTTCAAATCATGCGCACGCTGCTAGAGCCCGTGTTCATGCCAGAGCTGAGACTCCTGCTTGGGGCAATGCCCAAACTAGTACTGAAAACATCCCAGGAGATGAAGTGCTGCAGCACTGCCACACCTCCTATGCATATCCTGCATGGCACAAAAGGGGAGACGCTGAGTTGCTGATGCTGGTACTAAACCCATGCGCTGATTCTGTGCAGAGTGTGAGCAGAATGTGAGATCCAGCAGCAAAAAAGAAATTAAATAGAGAGGCCGGTTTGACTCTATGTCCTTGCAACTGACAGCTCCCCAAGAAGCTCTTTGTAAGTGCTAAATATCTTCTCTGTGTGTCACTTAGCAAAATACCAGATGTGGCTCTTCTGCACTGAGACACTCCAGCAGAGCAGCTTTTTTTGCCCCCCCACCCCTTTTCTTTTTTTTTTTTTAAGTACTTTAAACATCCTACAAACACTGTTTAGGGAAGTCAGCAGGAGGTCAAATAGAAGCCTTGTGTCTCAGTGGATAACAATCCTTCTGTGAAATCTTTCCAGCAG